>NW_004955442.1:2061523-2076831 GCF_000276665.1 Chinchilla lanigera
CTTTTTTTGATAAGGTTGGTTAGGGGTTTATTTATTTTATTTATTCTTTCAAAGAACCAACTCTTTGATTCATTAATTCTTTATATTGTTTTTTAGTCTCCATTGTCTTAATTTCTGCTCTGAGCTTCATAGTTTCCTGCCTTCCTTCGGCTCTGGGTTTGACTTGCTCTTCTTTTTCTAGGAACTTGAGGTGCAGCATAAGATTGTTTATTTGTGCTTGTTCTGTTTTCCTGAGGTGGGAGTGCATCACTCTAAATTTCCTTCTGAGGACTGCTTTCATTACATCCCACACCTTCCTGTAGGTTGTATCTCCATTTTCGTTGGTTTGTAACTAGTGCTTAATCTCTACTTTGATTTTATCTGTGACCCATTGGTTGTTCAGGAGGATGTTATTTAATTTCCAATTGTTTATGGAGTTTTTGTGTTTTCTTTTGTCATTAATTTCCTCAGGACTAGCCTACTTCTCTTCAATTTAAGTGGTAGGAATTTTCCCTCTATCTTCTCTATCTTACAGCTTGCAGTATGTTTCTATGATCAGTCCCTCAAGGGTTGCTCTAGGGTTATTTCAGAATTCTGAAACATACCTTTCTTTCTCACTAAGGCCTGGTTTAAGACTTGTCTTGCTCTGGGGCCTATCAGCCTATTTTTGGAGTCAAAAGTTGCACCTTCTCTTTAAGTTTCTCTCATAACCATCTCAATGCTTCCCAAGGCAATGGATACAGCAACAAAGAGGAGCATTCGTATAGTTAGAGAACAATTCCCTTAGAACAACTGTAATGATATCTGGTGCAGTGCCAGAATAGAGTAGCTAGTCAATAAATATGATCTCTTTTGATCTCTGTATAGGGTTACCAGAGAGCTTCAACATCTACAAGCTTTGATCAAATATGAAACCCACCCAAACTGAATGAGATGCCCTGAAGAATCATTCTCTGCAGCTGGAAACAATTCCACCTTTCAGACTGCTGTCTGGATCTGAAAGGAGCCTATGACCATGATGTCATCCCAGTGTGGCCAAGCTGCTGTGGAACTCCAGGGCAGCCCAGGCTCCAGCCACACAATCTCACCTTTCCTTTATTTTGACATTCATCCACTCACTTGGGAGTAGCCTCTTTCACTTACCGTCACTGCAGCCAGTCTACAGCATTTGTCTCTTTTTGACATTAATAGCTCTTTAGATTCCTGATTACCACTTCTGCTTCCTGGAGGCAGAGCCAGCAGGCATGCCACATGGTTTACTGATTCTCCAGCTGGGACTTCTGAAGGATACTGAGAGGCCATTTCCGTGTCTGCTGCCTCCTAATCCACTGCTGTGTTCTGGAATTCACCTTATATCGCATGAACGGACAGGTAGCAACATTTCTCTGACCACAGGGGCGCCCCACTCTGCCTGGCCCTTGCTGTCAACAGATGTGTTTGGAGAAAGCTGGCCAAGCAGTGGATGTGAAGCCTTCCCCGGGCTTGGCTCTGGAAGCTCAAACTCAGAACTCTGAGCTGAAACATCTGAGGCTCCTCCAGGAAACAGGTTGTACAAATCTTTCTTTTCTATCTCTCAGCTCATGCATATTCATAAATAGAACTCCAGGCTGAAGATAATGATTCATGCAGGAAGCACCATTCTGAACATTATTATCTGGGAGTGACAAATGAATTTCTAATTTAACATGTGTATTGCGCAAATAGATCACAAGAACTTTAAAGTCAGAAGCATCCTTTGGAGTCATGCAAACTTCTGTTGTAATGTAGCATAAAGTGATAGAGAAAGGAAGATGTCTCCCACTGGTGGGCCGTGCATAGCAGTTCCCTTCAAAGCAGGGGAGAAATGAAAGGCAGTGAGATTTCAAACACGGCTTGAGTTTACAACAGAAGCCAGTAATAATGACCAGGAATAAAAGAACAACCCCCAAAACAAAGAGCCAACCAGTAGCACGAGCAGCACCATGGTTTCTAATTATTACTTGAGGATGAACAATTATCTCCACCCCCCCCAACCCCCTGCTGCAACAGAAATGAAATGGAGGCCAGTTGGGTTCCTTGGTTGCTCAGTAAGAATCAGAGGGCACTAACTGCAAGCCAAGACTGCAGAGGGAGGGGTGGAATTGATTTGAGCTGCATTTCAAGATCAGTTTTATGCTGGAATGCTAATTTACAGCATAGTAATGTGATAGCTACACTACCAGTCTGTCTGCAAAGACTGGCCACTTCCAGCTTGTCAAAGTTGACAGTCAAGCCTAAAATGGCTACTGTCAAAGAGTGGCAGCTCTTTTAATACTAGGTCTTAAGCCATTTCTTAAAGTTCTATATTCCTGTCGTCACTGCCCTTCACTGCCCCAATCCCTTTTGCTTTCTGAATGGTAGCGTAAACTGGACTTTCAGTTTCCCTACCTACTGCAGCTTTCCTCCAGGGCCCATGGAAATCACCTTCTTTTAGAGCCTGGCCACCTATGTACTTTGGATGCTTCTTTTATTGAACTAATACACATGCTTCTCAATTTATGATGAAGATGCAGCCTGATAAGCCCAGTGTAAGCTAAAAACATGTAAATAGAAAACATAATTCACCTGACCTGCTAAACATCATAGCTTAGCAATATAGGGCATTGTAAAGCATCAGTTGTTGTCCTCAAGATCTTGTGGTGGGCTGGGAGCTGCAACTCACTGCCTTTGCCCAGTGTGGACAGAGAATATCCAAATTCAACATGTGCAGTAGGATATCTGCTATTGACTTTGCACCACTGTAAGGTAGAAAAACTGTAAATGGACCTGTCATAAGTCCAGGGTATTTTAGAATGTCCACTAGGTACCAGGTAATGTCATGAAACATGTTACCTTCAAGACCTTATTAAATTCTCAGGACCAGTGGCAAAAGTGCTTAATGTTGTCAATTTACTGACAGTGAAACTGAGCCTCTGAGCAGTTAGGTCACTTAGCCTGAGATGGATGGAGGCAGGAGGGGTGGGAATAGGTTTGCTTGATCTCACTGTCTTCACTACTGTGTAGATTTAAAGCTCGGGATGCTGAACAAATCTTCACCAAACAGAACTCCAGGGAAGGAGCTTGGTTAGATCAGGCAATCCTAACTTCCTCCAGCCCCCTTCTGTCTGTGGGGTGAATTGTTGGCAAGTCCAGAGAATGTACTCATCTGGAGCCCTTACCTTCTCTATGTCATCTTCTAGGAGAACCTGGCTTGCTCCCACCCAAAAGAAAGCCTCCTCATTTCTCCCTATAGTCTTGCTTTGATTGTGTCATTTGCTTGTAACAACCAATCACTGAAGCCAGAGAAAATGTAGGTACTTTCTTTGACCAGGCTGAGTCACATAACCCCTCTCGAAGGTGTAAATGAAGTTACCACCACCTGAATGCAGTGGTGTGAAAGTAGGAAAAAGGTCACAATATGCCTCCGGGCGATGAGGATGCTGTGAACAGAAGAATGGGAAAGAGATGCCAAGTAGACAAAACCAACCAAGTTCCCTGTACTGGTGAAGGTCCTGCATCTCTTAGCTCTTCTGTTTTTTCAAGGGTTATAGAGGAAAGAGTAGCTGGAGGAGAGCACAGAAGGTGACAAACAATAGGGGGAAAAGAGAAAAGGATTCTTTTGGAGATGTTTGTCCAGAAACAGAAACACAAAGTTAGAGAAGAATCAGAGATATTTCCCTTCAACTCCTCAAGAGAGAGCAGACCACTTAGCAAGAAATGCTCTAAAAGCCCAGGTCCTTCTGATTTCCACGTTCTGGAACATACAGCACAGTGGTCTTCCCTTTTGTTCTGTAGGCACTTAAGGTTCTTGGAGGATTGCTCCGTGTCCTGTACAGGGAATGGGGGTAGAGTTTAGGAGGAAGATCAGTGAGTAAAGCCCAGGCCCCTGCTGGCTTCCACCAGGAATCTTCTCTTTTAGCTCTTTTTTCTGAATTTCTGAATTCTGCCTGAGACATCACTTGGAAAAAAATCTTATTTGCTAAGCACTGCTGTACACTAAGAGAGTGTCAAGAATAAAATCATGTTGCTTGTCTCTATCACCCAGGAGCCTAATGCAGTGCCTGACACATAGTAGGAACTTAATGACTATTGAACTGTTAGATGTGACTGGAAATGCTGAATGATAACCAGGGAAGGGCAATGGAATAAATTATGGTTTGGAAATTTTAAGTCATAGAAAGGAAGCCGAGGGCTGTTAGTGGACACAGAGAAACGATGTTGTCCTCCATGATAGTGTGACCATAGACAAAGGCTTGTGTACAAAGGCAGCTGACCCTTTCCTGTTCTCTTTTTGGCTCTGGCATAACTCTAGCTAAACAGGTTAATGTTTGTGATGGGCCACTGGTTAATAATAACATCATCATGAACATCTATCAAGAGCAGATATTTGGGCATTACTTCATTTAACTCTTATTATGGCCCTATGTGGTGTATGCTGTTATTATTATGCTCATTTCACAGTCTGGAAGAGATTAAGTAACTTGGCCAAGGTCACATGCCTCTAATAGGGCAAGGCCAGGGGATAAATCCACCTGTCTGATTCCAAGGTTCCAGTACTTAAGCACTCTACTGTTTGCTCACTAGAGTGTAATAGTGTTGATCCTGCAAAAATATCTTCTAGTTTAGAGATCAGGCAACACAGTGAGAGCGCTGGTAAGGATCTTAGATGGCTACAGTGGAAGTAATGGAGGGGTAAATGGAGAACATTTGTAGGAAGTGAGTCTATCCAGGAGAATAAAAATGCTGATGGAATAATAAGCCCTTTAGATTTCTTAAGGGCTGTTGTGGAAATCAGGTATAATATATTTGATTTGATTGTTTCAGAGGAAAACTAGAAGAAATACACCCTTTCCAAACTGACAGATTTCCATGCAATATGTAGAACAGCTTTCTAGAACAGTGCTTTTCAAATGTGCATGAGGATCACCTGGAGAGCTTGCTAAACTCAAATTCTTGTTCCTCCACCCCTGCAAAGAGATTCTGATTCAGTATACCTGGGTTAGGTTTGACCATTTTCATTTCTTAATATGATGCTAGAGGCTGTGAGTCCAGAGCCTATCTTTGAGTAGCAATGCCCTAGACCAAGGTCAACAGACATTTTCTGTAAATATCTCAATGCTAAATAGTCTAGGCTACCGGCAACTCTTCCACTGCAATCCAAAAACAGTTATAGACGTAATGTAAGGAAATGAGTCTGTGTTGATAAAACTTTACTTACAATAACAGGGAGCTGAGTCCTTCTGCATCAGTTCACATAGCTGTCAGCAAGAGAAGCACTGTTGGTTAAATGTGGAGAATGTTTTAGTGTTTTCCTGTTCCAGGCCACCACTAAGTCTATTTCTACACAGATCACTGGTGGCCTTGATCAGTGTTACCATCCTTTGAGACACTCATCCCAGATATTTGACCTGCATCTGTGATCTCAGTCAGAAGAAAGCTCAAAGGGATGGGTTCTGTCCCTGTACCCATCCACATGGTGAAGGAAACATGTGAGCAGCTCTCCTCTGAAGCTGGAAGATGTCTGCACACACCTAAAGCAAGACAGTCTAACGGTGCCACAGGGCATTTGCATCTGCCTGAGCTCAGTCACTTCTGCGCCACTCACACCAATGAGACCTGTTCTAGAGTCATGGATCCGGACAGATATGCAAAGTTCTAGGAGAGGCTGGGACCTATCAGCCAACGCATCTAGTCCACTCAAGGGGCATAGGCTTGAGTCCAACTCAGGACCAAACTCAATTCCCCAGGATGTCAGAAGACCCTTAGCTACAAAAGTGAGACTTTATCAAATTTTCATTGCACACACTTGCAGAATCTTCAGAGAACCTGAATCCAAGGTCATGGGTTTGAGAAATCTTGTGGAAGTTACATGGCAGCTGTTATGGTTTGTGTCTGGGTGGCCCCCCCAAAGCCTCATGCTGTCATGGGGCAGGCTTTTAGAGTTTGATTGATTATGGGTGTGAGAGCTACACCTGCCCTGGGGTGGATAGTTTACATATGTAAGGGAAAGGAAGAGGCTGCCTGGGGCCATTCCTCCCTTTTAGTTTTTGTTGCTTTTGCTGTGTTCTGTCGCCATGAGCTGTAGCCCTCTGCCATGTGCCACTCTGCCTTGTGATCTGCCAAGTATGGACTGAAACCTTCACAAACTGTAAGCAAAATAAACTTTTCTTTCCTTAATTTTGGGCAAGAGCCCAAACGAGAAAAAAGTAACCAAGACAGCAGCCCTGTGCTGAAGAGCAGCCACCCATGACCATCCTAGGCCATGCACCCTGGTCTAGCTGCTTGGTCTAGGCATGGAGTGCTGTCACCTAGATCCCTGCCTTGTTATCTCTGTTCCTGCTGCCTTCTTTCCAGGGCAGATGCTTCAGTGACAACCAACTTCTGTTTCAAAGTTTTGGATGCTTTGGATGTGCTGGTGGAGCCTGGGTCACTTGCCTATGCTGATATGGAAGACTGCTGGAGATAAGAGTGCTAAGTTTGTGCTTCAATGTAGAGAAATCTACAAACCAGTGAAGGATATGCAAAGGAGCAGAGCAGTCAGAAAAAGCTTTTAAATGCTCATTGTATCACCAATAGCAGTTTATTAGAATTAAGTTAAGTGCATCTAGGGCCTGGATCCAGTCCCTCATCTACCTTTTCTCCATTTTCAAATTAACTTCAAGTTTCCACACCCATCTTCTCTGTTAGTCTTTGATACAGTGAATCATCAGCCACTTCTCCCCACTGGCCCCTCAGGAAAAGCTTAATTCATCATAAAATGGAACCCTAATTATCAGCCACGCAAAATGTGTTTTCCTCTTTCTTAGAGAGAAAAGATTCTTTAGTTTTTGAAAAACACATGACTGGAAGCAATTTTTTTAAACAAATTGAGAGAGCGTATGAGTAGAAAAATTCATATGAGAACATTGAAGTTAACTTCAGCTTGCTTAAGAATCAAAACTGCAAACAAATTGGTTTGAATTGTAGCAAGACAAGCCTTCAGGTTTTTAGGCTTGTGGTGACATGGAATTCTTTTCTGGGAGGTCTGCAGGGAATTAGCTGGGTCCACTAAGTTGCCTGGCATAATTATGCCATCGTTGGGTGTGGATATGGAGAATTAGATCAGACAGCTTTCACATGTCCCTGCTGGCCTCACTTGAATGCTATGAGTGCACGATCCCCGTGTGTAGGGAAGAAGTGTGACACTACACATTCCAGGGAGCACGGGAGCTCAAGTCACGTATATCTGATGGGGGAGGCAGATTCAGTTGGAACCAGGAGCAAAGGGCTCATTCTCAGTTTGGGTTAACTGCTGCCTATTCTCTCCATCTAGCCCGAATAAGTTTTGCAATTGCTAGAGACATGGCAATTGCCAAAGAGAAGTTGAAGAGCACTCTAGTATTTTCTGTGACTCTTACTTAAACATTGGCAACTTTTCTGAGACTGTGAATACTGGGGCCCGGCCATGTCTCTCTTTGTAGTCTATGAAAATTAACTCAGTCCACAGGGGCTGCAATCACGGCCCAAACCCCCAAGTGTGGGCTCTTCCTCCACACTGACAAAAATAACAGTTAATTAGGCTGCAACACCCAGAGGAAAGTGAACTTACACTACCAATCGCAGGGCAGCATGCAAAGCATCACCATGACAACCAACAATTACAGCTCTTCAATTTTAATATCTCAAAGGCTCAGGATAATTTCCCAGCGAGGATACGGGAGGGTGGGTTTCTTCCCCGTTTCCATTCTTTTCTCCAGTCTTTTGCCACTAATGCCAGCATAGAAACTCTATTCCTCTGGCAACAAGTGTAAAAAAAGAGAAGGCTTATTAAAGCATGAAACACCGGGCTCAGTGTTCCTGAGGATGGTGTACACCTTGGAACGCCCAGCGAGAGCAGTGCAGCGTCCTCCTTAGAGTCAGGAGGAGCGGCTTAGTGGAGTAGGAGCTGTAAGTCTTCTCCCTCAATTCCCTTCAAACTTTCTCTTTTCATGAAACTCCTTCTTTCTTTCCTGCCTTGTTATGTGCTTACACTGTTCCAGGTACTTAACACATACCATCTTGTTTACTCATCTTAACTAAAATTGTAGATAAATATGATTCCCAATTTACAGCTGAGACAGTGAGGTTAAGAGAGGTTGATCACTTTTATCACAATATTCACAGAAGAGTTCAGATTGAACCATATCACAATGTTTACAGAAGAGTTCAGATTGAACCATATCATGCCAGGACCCTTATACTTTCTGTCTTTTCTGTGTTATTAATCCTTACTCTGTATAAATGAAAGTAGCTATATTTACTATTGCCCACATTGCTGTCACCATCATGTATTAGTCAGCTACTGGTGCGTAACAAATGCCCATGAAATTTCAGTGGCTTATGTTTCTAATTTTCACTCCAAGAGAAGTTGGCTCTGGTCCACACATGCTTTTCCCAGAGTGATGGAGAAGGAGCTGCCCATGGGAAACTGCCCTCGTGATAATGGCAGAGCCTTTGTACCTCATTGGCCAAAGTCAGACATATGGTTGAAGACAAAGCAAATGATCAGGAAAGCACATCCTGCATTTTGTAGCAGGAATTACAAAGTTTTAAAATAAGGATGTGGAGACAAAGAGGGATGAAGAATTGGGACCCAGTAGACTTTTGTCACCAGTGTCATTATTATCATCATCAATTTCATCGTATCCGTAAATCAGGTCCTCCTTACATTGGTTTGAGGCAAGGCTGGGGATTTAGCTCAGCTGCAAAAGTGCCTGCCTGGCAAGCACAAGGTCGTGAGTTCGATTCCTGGTACTGGAAGAAAAAAAAAAAAAACAACATTGGTTTGAGGCTATACTTTCTTGATTGTTTACTTTGCCTCAATGCTATGTCTTGCTTTGGTCATAGATGTACAGGGACTCGGCCACTACCGTGAGGGCAGCTTTCCCTGGGCAGCTGTTTCTCTGTCAGTCTTGGATGGAGACTGTGATGTCTTTACAAAATTTGTCAGGAGAGAAAGGCAACTAGTTTTCAATTAAAGCAAAATAATAATAGTCTTACTACTACTACTACTACGACGATGACTACTACTGAGCATATACTATGCCTAGGCACTACACTGGGTCTATAACTGTGAATGGAAAATTGTACTCAAGGGGAATCATAAGACCTTGCTTCAGGCACTGAGGAGGAAGAGAAAAAGTTTAATGCATCCCCAAACCATTTCCAATAGTTTATAGAGGAGAATATCTCATTTATAAGTATATATAAAAACTCCCATGGGGGAATGTGTCCAAAATGCAAATGTTCACCTCATCACAGATTTTAGCTCATGGGTCTGGAATAGGGCTCAGGGGTCTGCACTTGATATCAGCTCTTGTGTAGAACTTCCCATTGATATTGAATAATATAGTGATGGGCAAACAAAGTCATGGCAAAACCAGCCTCAACTTCCCTTATACTTTCTTTTGTGGCCACCCCTTGGGCACTGGGCCTTGGCTAAGATTCCCAATAAGCCTCTCCCAGTGTCCTCGTCCCCATCTCCAGCTGTATCAGTGATACCAGTAACTTGGAGCCACAGGTGCTGAGGAAAGACCTGGATTGCCCATTCATGTCTCTCTAGGGAAGTTTAGAGAGTTTGAGGCTCCAGTTTCATTGAGGGGGTTGGAATCAATATTTTCTGAACCCTAAATTATCACTGCTAGTAAATACTAAGGTCATCATGACAGGCCTAGAGAGGAAGTACTATGAATCCTAGCTTTCAATTTGCAGGGAAGAGACACAAGGAGACTTCTAGGGGGATGGAAAGATTTGGAACTTTCATTTGGGTTTTACAGAACCATACTCATTTACCATTTTCCCAAGTTGTTCAGTGCAGGACAGTGGATTCCAATGTCTGTACATTTTAATTCAAAAATAATGAAGCAGTCAGCTGCGGGATGTAACCTAGTGGTACTGAACTTGCCTAGACACTGGGTTTGATCCCCAGTAGAGGTTGGAAAGTACATGGAGGTTTTGATGAAATAACAGTGACAGAATCCCCATGAATCTGGGTAGTGGGTATGTGAAACTCATTACCCTGTACTGTTCATCTTGTGTATGTTTGAACTTTTTCAGAATAAAACATTTTTAAAAATAACTTCATACATTGGTTTATCATAATTAAAATACTACAAAAATTATAGTTTAATACAGTGTATTTTGAACTTCTGTGCAGTTTTCTTTATGCATTGAAAAACCTATTTTTTATGAGATGAGGCCCATAAAATTCACCAGATAGCTAAGGCTTTCTTTGGCAATAATTATTTAAGATTCTGTCCTTCTAATCACACCTTCCCTGGCAAGACATTCCAGCTTGCATCAAAATTATAGCCTTGTGTGTGTATAGAGAGTTTTATAGTTTCCAAAGTCTCTTGTCATATCCTCACATTTCATCTGTGGAGCCCTGTAGATGATATACTCAGGACTAAAGACCGGGTTTCTAGTGTATAGTTGTTCCTTTGTTAATGAGACATTTATCAGAAATTGTGATTATTTCTGTATGTGAGTCTACTGAATAATCCGAATCTAGTAAGTGAAGGGCGATCAACTTTGCTGTGAGAAATGCAGGAAAATAGACTCATTTTTTAAAAAAAATAAAAACTGTTTTTCTCTTTCTGTGCGCCCTCTAAGTATCTACCTTTGTAAACCTCACCATGTTGAAAACATTCGTTTAGAAACAAATCAGGGCTAAGGAAAATCTTGAATTATGAAATATATTGAAAATGCAGGACTATTTCTTTTGGGCCCTGCCAAGAATACTAACAAAGCTCTCAAAATGTTGCTCATTAGAGACCTTTAAATGTTCTGAGCAGATCAAGATGAAAAGCATCAAAGCTGGCATATCAATTTTGTTGACAATGAACTATAAAATGTTCTTCAAATGTTCTTAAAAGTTTGTTTAAACGTTCCCTTGCAATTTGTTTATACATGCCTGAAACTCAAGGAAAACATTTATTTGCTTTTTTTCATAGTCTGTTTAACATTTTATCTCTAGCATTTAGCACAACACCTGGCAGAGGTACTGTATATTCTCAAGAAATGTTAATGTAAAGAATGAAAGAAAGAGAGAAGGAAGGAAGGAAGGAAGGGAAGGAGGGAGGAAAGAGAAAGGAAAGAAAAAGAATGAATGAATGAAAATTTGGGGAAAGGCAAATCCCAGTTCTGGAATAACTAGAATGATTAAAGAGCTAGAGTCTGTGAGACTTTCCCTATTTGTAAGCATCCCTGAGAGAGAGGAGGGGGCAGATTTGGAAAAAGTAGGAAAACAGCAGATGAAAATGCTTTCTATCTGTGAAGCAGGGAAGCATTGGCACCATGCAATTATTTGTTTTTTCTAATCCAATGTGAAAAGTGCTAATGGGATTAGCCTTTTGTGATGAATGCTAATACAATATGAAAACAAATGCTAATATAAAATGTGAAATTGCTAACAAAGGAGAAAATTGCTAATAAAATTCAATGGACCTCAATGACAAATGCTTCCTACATCTCCCTGGTCCAGGGCTGTCTCACAGCACAAGAATGAGAATAACGATGGGGAAATCACAGCACATGGGTTGCTTGGTGATCGGTGAACCTCAGTTCCTTCTTCCTAAATGACCTCTCTGTGGGTAGGAGTGTGAGAGAAGACCCACAAGACACGTGCACATGCGCATGCGTGGGCTCCAAGCTTCTGGAGCCCCAGCTACATGATCTCCATGAACAAGCTAGAAAAGGACTCTTCCCATTTGTAATGCACTTTTGAACTTCTCTGGAATTCTTTACTTTTTTGCTCTGGTTGGCTTTACTACAACATTGAGCACCAAAGTGCAAGCAAATAGAGGGAAGTGGCCTATACATGGCACAGCTGGAACTAGATCCACAGACTGGGTCCTCCCCTTTGCTCCACCTCCCGCTCCTGTCTTCTGTCCCTTCATCTCTTTCCCTTCACCTTCCCTACTCACTTCCTCCACCTCAGCTGCTGCCCTTCTTTCTCTTTTCTCTCCTCTCACATTTCCCCTCTCCACTCCCCTGAGCCATCTCCTGCCCTGCTTCCTTCCCGCTCCCTTTCCTACTCCTCTACAGCCTCTTCATCTTCACATCCTTCCCCATCATCTTTCCCCCAAACCCTTGATCTTCATTATTCTTGCCCAAGTGTCATTTTTCTCCAGCAAAAGTTAAGATTTATAGTGAAAGTGAACTTTGCTCTGGAATGGAAGTTAGGGGGAAAGCTTGGCTCAGCTACATACAAGTTCTACAAAGATGCTTAACTTCTCTGAGCCTCAGTTTCTCCACCCATAAAATGGGGGATAAGCACTATAATGGGAACTATAACTGCAACTGTACAAAATTAGGCATATGTGGGGAAGCATACCATGAAGGACTGTTAAAAGCCTGAAAATAATTTATAACGGTGATATTTCCTTCTTAGAACAGTTCTTTAATAATATTTGCTTGTATTGTATTTTTATGATTCTCAACCTTTGCAGGTCCAATGATCTCTCATTATAACGAATAGTTTTTGACCTCCTCTCTAATGGAATACAATTTATAAATTATATAAATCACACACACACAATTTGACCTAGCAGTAGTATAAAGGAGAATGAAAAGTAAGTAATTTATATAAAATAATATGTATTTCAATATGTACACACCTGTCTGTGAACATAGAAAGCATGATGAAGTAGGCAAAAGCTTGCACCTGTACCTAGAGTCACCATGAATGGGATGCATGGAGGCTGATTGGTATAGGTGTTTTATTGATGTCTATAGCACTATGTGCAGTGTTGCCATCAAGGATGAGGGCTTCTGAACTGAACAAGTACTGGCTGAGTTTATAATAAAATAAAGCAAGAAAAAAATGCGCATTACAATACAGTTAAACAGGAGGGATATGCTCTACTGTTCTACAGCACAGTAGGGTAGCTATAGTTAATGGCAATTGATTATATATTTTTAAAAATTTTTTTTTCTGGTACTGGGAATCGAACTCACGACCTTGCGCTTGCCAGATAGGAGCTGTGCCACTGAGCTATATCCCCAGCCCCTGATTATATATTTTATAAAGAAATAGAATAGAGGGATTCAAAGTCTACAAATACAAAGCATTGATAACTATTTAAGAAGATATAGCGGTGAGTCTGCTCTCTGCTTCCCTGAGAAGCATGTAAGGCAGGCGAAACCTCGGGCACCCACTGGGGCCTCAGTGGCAGCCCACCACACCCATAGTGTATCTTCCTGGAATGGCCTGAGCCCCGGACATCTTCAGGAAGCCCGGTGAGTCTGGGCTCTGACTCCCTGACCAATGTGCAAGGCAGGTGAAGTCTCGGGCACTCTCTGGGGCCTCAGTGGCTACTCGCCACACCCATACTATGTCACCCCAGGCTGGGCAAAACACCAGACATCTTCAGGAAGCCCGGTGAGTCTGGGCTCTGCATCCCTGGCCAGCGTGCAAGGCGGTTGAAACCTCGGGCACCCTCTGGGACCTTGGTGGCTCCACACCCATAGTGTGTCAGGCTGTGCTGGGCTGCCACACTCGCCAGCACAGAAACTACACTGAGAACTGGGATCTTCAGACTCACGCCCTGCCACTCACAATCAGAACAGTGAGGCTACAGTACAGGGAGTCTCTGGTTCTTCAAAAATGACAAAATGAAGGAGCAAAATGCAATCCCAAACCTTCACACTACCCAAAACAAGTCCAGGAGGCATCAACACAGAACAGCCTGGAAGTCATACACCTGAAATTTCTGAAATGATAGCAACTCAAGTAAAGAAACAACTCCATCAGGTCACAGAAGACATCATTCAGAAATACTGCTTCAGATGAGAAAAGAAATGACAAAAATAGAGAAAGAAATGTTCAACGTACCCAAAGGTGACATAGTCAAGAAAATAGAAGACCATAGATAACTCAGTGAAACCTTCAGGGAACAATATAGAAAAGAACTAGAAGGTATGAAACAGATGCAAACAGATATCCACAAACTTAAAAATTTCATGGAAAGCTTGCAAAACCGCCTGAACAAAGCTGAGGATAGACCTTCAGACCTTGAAGACAGCATTGCCACCAATGAATGGGAAAGGAGGGATCTCTTAAAAAACAAGGAACCAGGAAATAACACTTCAACAACTGCAAAGAGAAGCAAAGACAAACAATGTCAGATTCATAGGTATTAATGAAACAACACATGTCAACACAAATGACATAAAAAAACTATTAGCAGAAATAATAGCAGAAAATTTCCCTGGCACGGTAAAAGAATCAGACATCCAGATAAGTGAAGCATATAGAACTCCAGTTAATCATAACCAAGATAAATCTACCTGTAGATATGCAGTGATAAAGATCCCAGAAACTCAAAAACAGCTCAGAATATTAAAAGCTGTTAGAGAAAAGAAACAGATCACCTATAAAGGAAAGCCTATCAGAATCACAGCAGACTTCTCAACACAAGCCATCAAGGCAAGAAGAGCTTGGAGTGAAATATTTCAGGAACTGAAAGAAAACATCTTCCAACCCAGATTGATGTACCCTACAAAGCTATCTTTCAAATTTAATGGAGAAATAAAATATTTTCATGATAAAGAATGACTGAAGAAATTCATGAGTGCAAAACCAATCCTACAAAGAGTACTAAAAGATATACTAGAAAGTGGTAAAACAGACCACAACTTCAAGAACAACAACAGAAAGGAACCAACAAGCAGACCAAGCAACTAAACAGAGGGAAAAAGGAGGATCCAGCGGCAGGAAAATAGTATGACAAAGATAAACCAGTACATATCAGTTATAATCATCACTGTGAATGGTCTCAATGTGCCAACCAAAAGAAGCAGACTTGCAGAATGGATTAGAAAACAAAACCCAACTACATGCTGTACACAAGAGACACATTTAACTCCAAAGGAAATTCAAGGACTGAAAATTAAAGGATGGAAAACGATACTGCATGTGACAGGAACCCAAGAAAAGGCAGGTGTAGCTATTCTGTTTGTAGACACCTGAACTTCAAACCAAGAACACTGAAAAAAGATAAAGAAAGTCACTACTTACTTGTGAAGGGGAAACTTCAAGAGGAAGAGATCACAATCCTAAACATCTATGCACCAAACAGAGGAGAACCCACCTATATAAGACAAATTCTAACAGACATGAAACATGAAATAAGTAGCAACACAATCATAACAGGGGACTTTAACACACCATTGTCATAAAGAGATAGATTAACCAAGCAAAACATTGGGAAAGAAATAACAGAACTTAACCAAACGTGTGAACATATGGACTTAGTAGACCTTTACAGAGTGTTCCACCCAAAAGCATCATTCTTTTCAGCTGCACATGGGAC
>NW_004955442.1:2086896-2128502 GCF_000276665.1 Chinchilla lanigera
CTTGGGAAATTTTCTGCTATTATTTCTGCAAATATTCTTTTATGTTAGTTGTGTTGCCTCCTGCTGTTTCACTGACTCCTCTAAGTCATACATTATTCCTCTTTGCCTCATCTTGCAGCTGTTGAATTGACTTTTTCTGGATCCTTGTTGATTTTACGAGATCCTTTCTTTCATAGTCGCTAGCTGCCATGCTGTCTTCAAAGTCTGAGATTCTATCTTCAGCTTCATTCTAGTGGTTTTGGTAACTTTCAGTGGCAGCTTTGTTTTCCTGGAAGTCTCTTTGAAACTGGTTCATGCGTTCTAAGTTCTTTCTATATTTTTCACTGAATGCTTCTGTCCCTTACCCTTGGTCTTGTATTTTCTTATATGTTTCTTCTTCAGACTGTTTGAGCAGTTTCTTCATTATTATTGTCATTTCATTTTTTTCCTGAGAGATTATTTCTGATCTCATCTCTTCTGTGGCCTTGTGCAGTTGTTTCCTTACTTCCATTGCAATCATTTCAGCTATTTCAGGCATGTGCTTACCAAGTTCTCCTATGTCAATGTCTCCTGGACTTGTTCTGAGTGGGGTGGAGTTCTGGGATTGTGTTTTAGTCCTGTTTTAGCATGTGCTGGCATTTGTTCAACTCTTGCTAAGACTTCATGGCAGATGGTGTCACAATAGTGATTGTGTTTTTGTCATGTTTGCTACCAGATGCAGAAAGCTCAGTTTCCCTCTTCAGTAGCTACACAGCAAAGGCCACTAGCATCCCTAGTTTTCCTGTTGGTCAGGTTTTCCCCTGAGTGACCTCTGAGAAGTGCTACTTAGTCTCAGGTTTTCTGGCAGTTGTTGATTTGTATCTAGTTATTCCCAGTCTCAGGCATGGGCATTGGTGTCAGCTGATGGCCAACCATCTGATCCAGCATCCCCTTGCAG
The DNA here is from genome assembly GCF_000276665.1 of Chinchilla lanigera. Classification (NCBI taxonomy): domain Eukaryota; kingdom Metazoa; phylum Chordata; class Mammalia; order Rodentia; family Chinchillidae; genus Chinchilla; species Chinchilla lanigera. Next base: position 2,087,813 of record NW_004955442.1, read on the forward strand.
TTCAGGGCTCATGCATGGCCCAGACTTGGGTTGCACTGGTGTGACAATCTTGGTCCAGTGGACCTATGTCCCCAGGCACTTCAGGGTACAGGCAAAACCCAGACACAAACTGCAGGGCGACAGTTTGTGAACCACCTGATTCTGTGTCTCCAGTCAGTTCAGGACACATACAGGAACCAGATGCAGGCTGGCCTAGTAGCAGTCACAGACTGCCTGTGCCTGCAACCCCTTAGGGGGTACAGGGGAAAGTAAAGCATGGACTCGAACCGCGGGACCAGCAGCTCTTGGAGCACTCACTCGACGCAGGGCGCACCCACGGAGGGGCTCATGCACCCCCCCCCAGCCAGAGAAGTCCCTGGGGCTTCTGAGTGAGGACCTCCTCTCTGCCACAGGTGCAGGGAGGGCAGAGACTCAGTCTGTAATGGCAGCGGGGTCCTGAGTCACCTGCTCAGCCCACAGGAAGTAGATGGGAAATACCCGGCTCTCTCCGTGAGTTTCAGCTGGGAACAGTAGTGGTGTGAGTAAAGCACAGACTCAAACTGCAGGACCAGCAGCTCTTGGAGCACTCGCTCACTCGGCACAGGGCATGCGAGTGCAGGGAGAGGCTCTCATGTACTGCTCTCTTTAACATAATAATAAATTTTTAAAAATTGCTATTCATCTCCCTCAAAATTTTAAAAAATTGCTATTCATCTCCCCCACTTACCTTAACACACTTATTCCATTATTCTTGCCACTTTCTGAGGCGGTTTTGTTGAAGTCCTCTTTTCTAGTGTCTTTATGAGGTGTGGTCACAGATATGGTAAATGCTGCTGCCAAGTGCCATCCAACAGACAGGTAGGCTCAAAAAAAAAACCTTACTGCATATCTTCATCCACTTTATTCACGAGATCTGGCACTCGCACCTTCTGGCTCTTCCCCATAGTAAAAATGACCATGAAAGTAAATATTTTGAATAGATTCAGGACATTGAGGCAGCCATGACAGTGCACCTAAAGACACTTATGAATGAGGACTTCCAGAAATGCTTCAGAAAGTGTTAGGAATGGTGGGTAAAGTGCATTGACAGTTAGGGACACTATTTGAGGGAGGATTAATGGAAACATGCCTTTTACTGTAAATGTTTAAAAATTAAACATTCACTGTATTTTGAGAAAACATCTTATATTTATTGGCCTGGAATATTCTATTTTATTTTTCCTTCTCCCAAGGTAAATTCTGTGTCCCCAGCCACCTTTGAAAAGCACTCAGTTCAGTAGAAGAGAGACAAGCATAGAGGTTGTTGAATTCTAAAATGAGAAGAACCTTGTTAGAAATACTGCAGAATGTTTTTTTGGGTTTGATGGAAATACAGAGCAAAAGCATTCCATTTGCTAAGTAGAAATTAGAAAACTTCAGAGCAGAAGTGGTATTCTAAATGACAACATGTACTATATCTTAAATACTTAAAGTGTGGTCTGTGGATATTGTGTTAGTCCATTTAATGTTGCTATGTCAAAATTCCCAAGGCTTGGTACTTTGCAAAGAGAGGAGATATATGTAGCTTAAAGCTCAGAAGGCTCAAAAGCATGTGCTGGCATTTGTTCAACTCTTGCTAAGACTTCATGGCAGATGGTGTCACAATAGTGAGAACATGTAAAAGCCATTGCAGGAAGAGACAGGAAACCAGAGAGATTTGGAGGACAGGCTTGTTCTTTTCATACAACCTAATCTCTTAGGAACTAACCAGGATCCCAAGAGAACCACATTAATCCTTTGCAACGCAGTGCCCCAATGTCCTGCCTACTGTCCACTAGCTTCCACCACACAACATTCCCAAGCTAGGAACCAAGCTTCCAACACATGGACCTTGAGGGGCATACACTAAACCCAAAGCACAGTAGATCCACTATACTAGTATTACCTAGAACTGTTACAATGCAAAATATCAAGCCTCACCTCAGACCCACTGGGTCAAGACTCACAGTCCAGTCAGGTCACTGACTGACTGATAAGGATGTTAAAGTTTGGGGACAAATAACCCAATTGATGCTCTATTATGAAGCAAAGAGCCTGGAGACATTTGTGCCCCTACAAACACTCACAACCCAGAAAGAAGCAGCTGACGCCCACAGGGCCATGACTCTCAGGGATCCCAGAGGCAGAGCTATGTCACCAACTTTCCCAAACATAATTGAACTACAAGTCCCTTGAGACACCAATGCACAAACTATGGAAATCAGATTTTCCTCTAAATAAAATCTTATAAAGTGTTTAAAATATACTTACAAACATCACGGAAGCCCACCTTGGGAGAAAATGATACAGCGCCCAGCCAAACACATTGTCAAAGAGAGAAAGGGAACCAAAGTAAACATGCTTGAGAGCAAGAGACAAAAAAAGAAAGTGTAAGAGACAGACAGAGGGTGGAGGGGGAAGGGAGAGACAGATAGAAAAGGATGAGAGAGATGGAGAGAAAGATGGAAAAGTTGGGGAAGAAGCAGATGGGAGACAGTTCTAGGAGACAGAAATAGACTTGATGTAGAGAAATACATGGAGAAAAAAACAAAAGGAAGAGATGGAAGAAGGAGAAATTTGCAGAAGAACTCATAAGATTAGGGAAGAGAACAGGAGAGAAGGATACAAACAGAAGAGGGAAGGAGAGATCAGAGCAGGAAGGGTTTAGGTTAAGAAAAAAATAGGCTGAGAACTTTACAAAGAAAAGAGGTATACTTAGCTCACCCCTGGCCCCTTGGGCTCTGGACTAAGCAGATTCCTCACTGTGTCCCTCTCTGATTGGCCCTTGGTGGTCCAGGGCCACCCAAAAGCATAGTGCTCCTGTAAGATCTCTGCACTGTGCTTGTCCTCTTTTTGTTCTTCTCTGTGCTTCTGTTCTCATGCTAACCTCTCCCCCTCGCCTCTTGTTTTTTTCTGCTCTTTCCTGCCTCTTAACTATATTTTAAACATCATACACCACATTAATAGAATGAAGAATAAAATTCATACAATTTTCCCAATATACGCAAAAGAGCATTGAAAAATTAACCAATTCAAAAACCAATCAATTCATGTTTAAAAAAAAAATCTCAACAAAGTAGGGACAGAAGGAATGTATCCCAACATAAATGACATATATCACAAGACCGCAGCTAACATCATACTGGAAAATGAAAGGTTTTCCTCTAAGGTCAGGAATAAAACAAGGCTGCCTACTCCTGCCACTTCTTCAGTGTGGTATAGCAAGCTCTAGCCAGAGCAATAGGCAAGAAAAACAAAGAAAAGGCATTTGTCTTAGTTACTTTTCTTGTTGATGAAACAAAATACCTGACACACAAAGTCAAAGGAGGAAAGGTTTATTTTGGTTCACAGTTTATAGTTTCAGTCCGTGGTTGGCTAGCTCCAAAACAGGCTATCATGGCAGAGGGACAACACAGAGGAGAAAGAGTTCATGGCAAGCAAGAGGCAGGATGGCAGCAAAGCAGTGAAGTAACAAGCAACAACAGAAAACTCTCTTTCTGGCTTTTGCAATCTATCCAGGCTACCTGTCTTTAGGGTGGGTAGCAGTCACACCCAGGGTGGAGCAACCTTAATCCTAGCATCACACCATGAATCAATCCCAACATCACATCCTTAATCCTGGCACCACACACCCTACATCTAGCCACCTTTGAAAAGCACCACGTAGGACCACATGAGGTTTGTGGGGGTGGATATCTAGATACAAGCTATAACACCATCTGAATTGGAAAGGAAGAAACAAAATTGTCTCTAATTCAGATGACATGCTCTTATATATAGAAAACTCTAAAGCGTCTGTAAAAATTATAGGAACTAATAAATGAGTTCAGTAGAGTTGCAGAATACAAAATCAACATTCAGATATTAGCAGTAGAACCACTCACAATGACCTATCTGAAAAATAAATCAAGAAAACAATCCCACATATAATAACAACCACAGTGAAATATGTGGTAATAAATTTAGCAAAGGAGCTGAAAGACATGTACATTGAAAAATGTAAAACCTTAATGAAAAAAATTAGTGAGACCCAAATAAAAGGAAACACTTCCTGTATTTATAGATCAGAGGAATTGATACTGTTAAAATGTTCATGCTACTCAAACCAATCTATAGATTTAATTAAATCTTTATCCAAATTCCAATGGCATTTTCTCCAGAAATTGGAAACAACTCTAAAACTTAAAAGATACCAAGTAATCAATATAATTTTGAGCAAAAAGAACAAAACTGCACCATCACATTGCATGATTTCAAAATATGTCACAAAGGTGCAGTAACCAAATCACTACAGTACTTGTATAAAAATAAACTGATAGATCAATAGAAATGAATAGCAAGTCCAGAAATAAAACTATACACTTATGGTCAATAGATCTTCAACAAAGGTGACAAGAACACACAATAGGAAAAAGATAGTCTCTTCAATTATGTTAGAAAGAAACTGGATGTCCACCTACAGAAGACAGAAATTAGGTCCTCATCTCATACTATATACAAAAATCAAAGTGAATGATAGACAGAAACATAACACCCAAGACACTAGAAAAAACAGCAGAAAATCTTCTGGACATTGGCCTGGTCAATGATTTCTTGGCTATAAGACCAAGAAATAAGCAGCAAAAGCAAAAATAAATGGAGTTGCACCATCTAAAAAGCTCATACACAGCAAAGGAAATAATCAACAGAATGAAGACATGGCCTTCAGAATCGGAGAAAATATTTGCAAACTATCCAACTGATGAGGAGTTAATATGCAAAGTATATAAACAATTTAAATAACTCAATAGCAAGAAAACCACCCAGTTAAAAATAGGCAAATGACCTGAAGAGATACTTGTCTAAAGAAGACATGCAATCAGCCATCAGGTAAATGAAAAAAATGTTCAACATCACCAAGCATCCAGGAGACACAAATCAAAACCACAATGAGATGCATCGCTTCATACCTTTTAGAATAACTATTATCAAGAGGACAAAAAATGTGAAAAGCTGGTAAGGATGTTGAGAAAAGGAAACCTTTGTACAGTGTTTGTGGAAATGTAGATTAGTCCAGTTGTTGTGGAAAATGGTATGGGGATTCCTAAAAGTTAATCTCACCTCTGGATAGCATATGTCCAGAGGAAATGAAATTGAAGAGGGTCTTGACACCCGCATGTTCATAGAAGAATTATTAATAAGAGCCAAGATACAGAATCAACATATGTGTCCACTGACGGATGAATGGACAAAGAAAGTCTCGCACACAATGAAATACTATTTAGTCATTAAAAAGAAAAGCCCTATTATGTGTAACAACATGGGTGAACCTGTAGGGCTTTATTGTAAGTGAAATAAAGCATAGAAAGACATGTTCCACATGATCTCACTCATGTGGAATTTAATCTATTGGATGAGAAAACAGGTAAAAACCTTGAAGACATAGGGGTAGGCAGAGAGTTCATAAACAAAAACCAAACTGCACATGAAACACTTCAAAGAATCAACAACTGGAACCTCATCCTACTGAAAAGTTTCTGCACATCTAAAGAAATCACCAGCAGAGTAAAAAGAAAACCCACAAACTGGGAAAAAAAATTTTAGCTGACTGTCCATCAGACAAAGGACTTCTATCTAGAACATATAAAGAATTAAAAAATATCAGCCCCCCAAATTCAAAAAGCCAACCCAAAAATGGGCAGCTGAGATGAATACACACTTGTCAGATAAAGAAATACAAATGGCAAACAAATACATGAGAACATGTTCAAAATCATTAGTCATTCAAGAAATGCAAATTAAAACAACACTGAGATTCCACCTTACCCCAGTAAGAATGGCTAGCATTAAGAAATCAACCAATAACAAATGCTGGTGAGGCTGTGGAGAAATAGAAACTCTTCTCCACTGCTAGTGGGAATGCAGACTGGTGAAGCCACTGTGGAAATCAGTTTGGAGATTCCTCAGCAAACTAGGTCTAGAGGTCCCATTCAACCCAGCTATTCCCCTTCTGGGTATTTTCCCAGAAGATCTAAAACATCATATCACAGTGATATATGTGCACCTATGTTCATAGCACCACAATTTGTAATTGCTAAATTGTGGAAGCAACACAAATGTCCATCCACTGAGGATTGGGTAAAAAGCTTGTGGTACTTTTATAGAATGGAATATTACTCATCTATAAAGAAAGATAAACTCAAGGCTTTTATAGATAAATGGTCACAGCTAGAGATCATGCTCATAAGTGAAATAAATCAGATCTGCATGTGCAAGCACTGCATTGTCTCACTAGTGTAAAACCTGAAAGAGTGAATAAAAACTAGGAGGTATGATAGACATTGCAAAACGAAAGGAAAATGCTCAAAGGTAAAGGGCAACTGGGATGTGGAAAAAGAGAAGAGAAAGAAGGAGAAATTTTGCATGTATGTATACACAGGATAGTTAACATAGTTGAACTACTGTCTTCTGTTTCTTTGCTGAAAGAAACAGTTAATGATTACTTGATTGATCAGTATTGCATGTCTCTATTTGTTTTCCTGAGAAACCACTTTGAAGATCAATATGTAATACAACAAGCACTGTTAATTTCCTACCACTTTGTTTGTACCTCTGTATTATTTTCATTGTTCTCTTGCTATTTTGTAAATGGTTGTCCGTTTGTTAATGTTTCCCTTCTTTTATTTTTAAAATAAAATAAATAGCAATAAAAAAATTGGTATTACAGAAGACGAGAGTGGAAGGGTGGTTACCAGAGGCTGGGAGAGCAGGAGGAAGGGAGAACAGGGGAGAGGCTGGTCAGTGGGTACTAATATGAAATAGACAGGAGCAAGAAGCGCAGTGAGAGCTGGAGAAAAGTACAGTGAGGTGACTCCAGATAACAGTCCTGTGCTGTACATTTCAGAAAGCTAGAAGAAAGGATTTTAGGAGGGGTTCTTTTACTGTAAAAAAATGATAAATGTTTGAGGAAATTAATGTTAAATTTATTTAAACATTATACAATGTCTTGTCATTCTGAAGCATCACATTACCTCTTTAATATATTTTATATACCAGTTAAGTAAATTTAATGATCAAACTTTTATAAAATATAAAATGCTTTGGTTAGACTGGATAAGTTCTATAGATCTAGCATATAGCATAATAACTACAGTTAACAATCATGTGTTATATATTTGAAAACTGCTAAGAGAGCACACCTTCTGTGTTCTTGTCACAAAATTTAGTGTGAGAGGTGAAGGATAAGTTAACGAGCTTTACTGCACCCATGATTTTACAATTGCATATATCAAACCACAAGGTGCACCATAAATATATACAAGTTTTATTTTTCAATTAAACTTCAATAAAATTGGAAAAGAGAGGTCATGAACATAAGCATGTTTGTAATAATTACTCATAATATTTATCAATTCATGTGTAAAACTTTTTTACATTATCTTAATTAATCCCTACTTGACCCTTTGGGTCTGAGACTATTATCTTCATCTTACAGTTGAGAAAATTGAGATTCAGAGAAATTAAGTAACTGTCCAAGCTTAGGGCATAAAGTGAAAATTTACAGTCCTGTCTGTCTGAACTCAAGACTATGTTCTCAATAATTACACTATAGAAGATCATGCTGGAGAAAAGATATAAGACATTCCATAATGCATACAAACTAGAATTTATTTTTACTTCCTGGTAAAATTATTCCCCAGCACTGACTGACTTAGCAAAATGTTGGGTTTTTCAAACCAATCTTTTTTTGCTTATTTAAACTAATTGCCATTCTTTGCCTGTAATTTGCAAATTCCCATTTTCCACTTCACATTTACGATGTAAGTCCACGTTGACAAGAAGAGACCTCAGTAGCTGCTGTAAGCCAGCCTGCTCCATCTGGAGCTCTCTCTCCCTCCACCTGCCTGGCAGTGGGAGGATAGCAGCCTGATAATTTAAACTCCATGGTTCCACTTCGTTCTGCTTCTGTAAAATACATTGTTCTAAACAAGATGGTAAGGATTTGCCAGTGGTTGCTGTACTGCATATTGTTGTCTTCAAATTAGTCGTTCAGATTACCAGATATAAGCATGCAAAATTGGTAAAAAAAAATTTAAGCATTAACTGTTCCTTTCAGTACATCAATAGACATCAGCAGTACAATTATCCCATCTACGTATCTATCAATCTATCTATTCCCCTCCTTCTTTCTTGCTTTTCTCCTTTCCCTCATTCCTGTTGTTCCTTTCCTTTGTGCAATTTCTTTCCCTTTCACAATACCTATTGTACCTTTTGGGTTTTATTTACTCTTTCAGGTTCTTACACTAGGAGAAAATATGATTAATGGTTTGATCAATCTTGCATTCTTACATCTGGTAACTGAGCAATGTTGTTGAAGATAACATTATGTAATATAACAATCACTGTTAATTCTAATCCTTTTTTTTGACACCCTGTATCATTTTTATTATTTTTGTGTTGTTTTGTTTTTGTCGTGGTTATTGTTATTTTCTTATTTTTTTTATTCTCTTTAAAATAAAATTTAAAAACACACTGTTCTTCCCCACAGGAAGATTATCATTCTGTTCTTCTGCGGAGCTTTAGCTGTCCATGGGAAGACATCGGAAGTCAGGATATTGGAGCAGAGGTACAGGTTATGGCCACCCTACCTCATTAAGAAGTGGCCCCTGGAATTTACAGAGACAAGAGGAGATTGGAGCTTTGGGGCCCCTCGATGCATTATGTTAAGTGCAACATTTCTTGAGTTACCAAATAAGGAATCTGTAATGCGTCTTTTCCACTGCTGCAGTGGCAGCCTAGTTCTTTCTTAGGCTCTTCTGATCTCGTTCAAAGAGGCAGTAGCATACAGAAGTCGTGAGTGGCAGCCTGCAAACACCTAAGTCTAAATCCAGCTTTGTTCTTTTCTAGCTCTGTGACACTGGGAAAATTAGCCAGCCTCTCTGAGCTCCACTTTCCTCATCTGTAAAACAGGGAAAAAGAACTTTAACTATGTAAAGAAGTTACATGTTTCTGCCACATCAAAAGCTCTGTGTACACATGCATTATGAATACAAGCGGTATTAATATACCAGGTAGAGGGAATGTGTCTGAGGTGCAGATACTGAAGGATAATGAGAACAGCATGAAGCAGGGACTGTCTGCCATGGCAGCTTAGAGACCTAAGGAATCCAGGGGTCTCTCAATCTCACTGAAGACCTGCCTCCTCTCTGTCCTTCCCTTGTCCTCAAGTCCTGCCTTGAATGACAAATATGAGTAATAAGAATATATTTATCCACATCATACATCAACTTCCACTTTTCAATAGGCTGCCCTGCAATCAACCGTTGCAAACATCCTTCCTCCTCCCAGCAAGAGGGGAATGTACGTCTTGATGTCTCTATTTGCCAGGGAAGTGTAAGGTAGGTAAGTGCCATAAGCTTGTGGCCACAAGGGCAAATTAGGAGGATTTGAATCTTTGGACCCGCTTGGGTCTACTTTCAACTCCAAAGACCCCTTTTACAGACACCTTCCTAGGATGGGTTCCCCTGAAAGCAGTCTGAGACACGGACAGAGATGCAGGTAATGTTAGGGAGTTAGCCCAGCAACCAGGAATAAGAAAAGGAGGCCACAAAATGGACACTGAAGGCAACACAAGAGCCCACATAGAGCTCAGTGCCTCAAAAACCACATGCAGACCCAGTATCCCATGCCTGGACTCATCATGGCAAAGGGCGGGGCCTAGGGGATTATCACCCACTCCCATTGGTTATGGCAGGTGCCACTCCCCTGCAGTGGCCAGGATACTCTGCAAGCAACCTGAAAAAAAGCCTGAGGCCAAAGACCAGGGATACTAATATTACCTGGAATGTGGTTGGGGGCACACCAGAGGGAGCTCACTACTGTTCACCAACAGCCCCCACTGGTGGCCTCCTTGGACTCCTGGGTATCTCTGTATGGGAGTCTGCTTTCCATGGGATGTTGCTCATATGCCTTTGGCTTCTCCACACTGCCTGGCAGGAACCTAGGAATGACAGATCACCTTCAAGTCTGATATGTGCCATTCTTGGTGCGGGGGACCAAGTGAAGAACAAAATGGAAAAAAAATTCCCCACCTTCCCTGAGTTTACAGTCCACCCAATAAAGATGGATGATACACAGGAGAAATAAGGGAAATATTTGGTGTGTAAGACATGTTAGTAAAAGGATGGGAGAGATGAGAGAGGCTAAAAGGGAGGTGGCAATCTGTGTCAGGGTAATTAAGGAAAGCCTCCATCAAGAGGAAGGACTGGAACAAGGATCAGGCAATGATGAGGGAGGGTCTCCAGGCAAAAGAAACAGCAAGTGCAAAGGCCCTGGGACAGAGTTCTGCCTAGTGTGTTCCAGGAATATGAGAATGACTGAGCAGCTGATATGGATTGATCAAAGTAAGAAAGGAGAAAAATATCAGACTGGAAATGCAGGACTGGCATTCAGGGGACTCTGCACTTCGCTGTGGGTGACAGGGGAGGCTGCAGAGAGATTTAGACCAGAATTATATTTTTATATCATCATTATAGTTGTTTTAAGTATAGATTGGGAAAATAGCATCAAAAAAATGAAAAACCTAGGAATCAACCTCACAAAAGATGTAAAAAACCTCTACACTGAAAACTACAGTACTCTGAAAGAGGAGATTGAAGTGGACATCAGAAAATGGAAAGATATCCCTCACTCATTGATAGAAAGAACCAACATAATGAAAATGGCTATATTTCCAAAACTGTTATACAAATTTAATGTAATTCTGATAAAAAAAATTCCAATAGCATATCTCATAGAATTAGAGAAAACAATCCTAAAATTCACTTGGAACCAGAAGATACCTAGAGTAGCAAAGACAATTCTGGGCAACAAAGGCAAGCCAGGGGGCATCACAATCTCTGCCCTGAAATTATACTACAAAGCTATGGTGATAAAAACATCATGGTTCTGGCAAAAAAAAAAAAAAAAAAACAGGCTTGAAGATCTATGTATCAGATTACAAGATGCAGAAAGAACTCCAGACATACTTAGTCAACTTATCTTTGACAAAGGTGCCAAACATATTCACAGGAAGAAAGATAGCCTCTTTAAAAGATGGTGTTAGAAAAACTGTCTCTACACATACTAGATTGAAATTGGATCCAATTTTCACCATGCACTAAAATGGATCAAAGATGTAAATATTAAAACAGACTCATTAAATCTGCTGGAAGATAAAAAGGGTGACACTCTTGAAGACATTGGTGTAGGCAAAGACTTAATGAATAAAACCTTGATTGCACAGGAACTATCACAAAGAATCAACAACTGAGATATTATCTGGTTTAAAAGCTTTTGCCAGCAAGGAAAACCACCAACAGAATGAAGAGACAACCCACAATGTGGGGAAAAAATGTTTGCCAGCTGTTCCTTAAACAAAGCATTACTATTGAGAACATACAAAAAACTTAAAAAACAGACTTCCCAAATTAAAGACCCAGTCGAAAAATGGGCACCTTGAGATGAATACATACTTCTTAGATGAAGAAATACTAGTAGCAAATAAACATATGAAAAAATGTTTGACATCACTTCTCAGTTGAGGGATGCAAATTAAAACAACACTGAAGTTCCAACTCACCCCAGAAAAAATGGCTATCATCAAAAACTCAACCAATAACAAATGCTGGCAGGGCTGTGGAGAAAAAGGAACTCTTCTCCACTGTTGGTAGGTGTGTAAACTGGTGCAACCACTGTGGAAATCAGTTGTTGAATCAGTGGAAATCAGTGGAGATTCCTCAAAAAACTAGGATTGGAGGTCTCATTTGGCCCAGCTATTCCCCTTCTGGGTATCTTCCCAGAAGAATTAAAAACATCATACCACAGCAATATATGTGAAACCATGTTAACAGCAACAGAATTTGTAAAAGCTAGGTCTTGTAAATAACCCAAGTGTCCATCAACTGAGGAATGGATAAAAAAGATGCGGTATTATTATACAATGGAGTACTACTCAACCATAAAGAAGGATAAACTGGAGACTTTTATAGGTAAATGAATGCAACTTGAGACCATACTCATAAGTGAAGTAAACCAAATACACATATGTAAACATTGTATTGTCTCTGTAGTGTGAGAATCTGAAAGAGTAAGTAAGATCCAGAATGTATAGCAGATATTGTAAAATGGGAAGAAACTTCAAAAGGAAAGAGAAACTGGAGTGGGGGGATGAAGAAAAGAAGGAAAAGAAAAACAAAAAGAAAATATATATATATATAAAAGATAGCTAAGATAGTTATACTACTAATTTCTCTTGGTTCATTGAAAGGAAAGGTTTGTGCTAATACTGTCTGAACAATTAAACGCTGATATCTTGTGCTCTGAGTAACTAATTTAAAGATAACAATGCACAATGTATTAACCATTGTTACCCTCCTATTATGGTGTTTTGAAATTTCGGGGTTTTTTTCTCTTTAAAATAAAAAAGAGTAGATTGGGAGAGATTTGGGCAAGAGCAGCACCACAGAGAGCAGCCAGTTGGGTGACAGAATGACACATAACAGGGCTAGCACTAGGACAGGATGGATGCCGGGGCGGGAAGTGATGGCTTTTGTAAAATATGAATTGCACTTTCCAACCTTATACACATTATTCTGCAGTTTTCCAAAGAAATCACCTGCAGTGAGGATTATCGGGAAGAACAGGAAGCTGAGCGGCTCCAAAGTCACACAGCCAGCAAGCGCTCAGACCAAGCTGAGGACTTGAGTCTCTTGAATCTCCATCCTGCATTTCAGACAGTCGGTGTCTATGGCTTCTGGAGGACAGCAGTTCTTTGGTGTGCTCCGCCACAAGCTCCCTGTCCCCAACACTCATCAGGACTCGAGAATGGACATGCTCTTGGCAGATACAAGATAGGAATAAGAAAAAAGAGGAAGTGGAAGAAAAAAGAAGGAAGGAAGGAGAGAAAGGAGAAGAAAGGAAGAGAGAAAGGAAGAGAAGGAGGGAGGGAAAAGGGAAAGAGAGAGAAGCAGAGAAGCATGACAATTCCAGTGCTCTGCTGGCAGGGATCCATTCCTTAGGATATTTTTCCCTTTACTGAGGTTGCATATGGAAACTTAATCAGATATGTGCCTGGATTTAAAAAGGGGCATGGAGAATGTGACACTTTAAAAATATCACAGCACTGGGCTTGGCAATGATTGTGAGAAAATGCTTCCTTGAGACTTCAGACATCTGCAGGCAGGAAGATATGCAGGGAAACTTCAGCAAGAAGGAAGACCGTTATAAAATATGCTATAGGGCAGAATGGGAATGAAACCCCCATCCTCAGCCCTGACCTCCTCCCTGGTTTCAACCTTGTGCATCTGCTGCCCACCTGCACGTTCACTTTGATAGAATCAGCACGTAAGACCCAAACAGCCTCCCAAACTGCTGCTTCTGATGTTTTTCCAACTCAGTAAACACACCACCACCCACTCTGTGCCTCCGGCTAAAAACTGCAGAATCTCCCCGGATTTCTCATTCTCCATCGCCCTAAGAATCTGGTGTCTTTACGTGCTGTCTGCTTTACCTCCAAACTTGTCTCTAATCTGTTCACTTCTCTCCACCCCGCTGCAAAGACCTGTAGTGTTGGTGTCTCCCTATCTCGCATGAGTTACTGCCTCAGCCTACTGATGATTTCCTTGCCCGTCTCCCATCCCCTCAGCAGCTCATGTGAGCTTTCTAAACTGTCAAGTTTTAAAACACCTGAGCAGGTGTTGTCTGTGTTTCAATGCATTCTGTGGCTTGCCAGGATTCTTAGAATATCTCATTATGCGGCTTGTAGGAACACAGATGAGCTGGTTGCTAACTTCTCTAATCTCTGCTCATGCCATATCTCTTCTTTACAGCTTCCTAAGTACTTGGCCTCTTTTCTGATCTTTAAATACAAGATGTCCTTTTCCTCCCCTGGTCTTCACCGTGGCTGTTTGATCAACTCCTCTTGCTACTGGTTCCTTCTCACCCTTGATCTCTAGCTCAAAATATCCTTCTCAAAAGTCTTTCTTTCTTGGGCTCATCTAAGGGTTCTCAAACTTAACACTGTAGACCTTTGGAACTGAGTCTTTCTGTGCTGGTGGGGAGCTGTCTTGTGCACTGTAAGGTAGGTTACCCACCAAACGTCCATAATATGTCTTTCCAAGCTGTGAGCACCAAAAATGCCTCAACACTGCCCCTGGGCTTGGGTGAGGCAAATCAATTTCAGCTGAGAACTATTCCCATCTAAAGTGTCCCTCAACAGCTGTGCTTTATCTCTTCACCCTTTTAATTTACTTCATTCAATTGCAGCCTTCTCTGCCATGGACTTTTGAGTTACTATGTGTTACATAATAATTGAAGATGTGATCAAACTACAGGGATATTTACATTTTAAAAATTTATAACAATAAAAGACATATTGCCATTCATCACTCTTAAAGTACTCCTTGCTTCAAACATATTTATCCCATCATTCTTGCCACTTTCTGCAGTAGTTCTAGAAGTCCTTTTCCATGAGCGTCCTTATCAAGTGTGATCAAAAATATAGAGGATGCTTTGGCCAAGTGCCTTCCAATGGAAAGGCAGGTTCATAAAAAACATTATGTCGTGTCCTTTTCTACCTTATTCACTGGTTCTGGCATCATAACTTCTGGCTCTTGCCCAAAGTCAAAAGGACCATGAAAGGTGAATATTTTGAACTGACTCAGGACATTGAGGCAGCCATGACATCCATGACTGTTGAACTAAAGACACTCATGAAAAAGGACTTCCAGACTTCTTGAGAAAATGGGAAGAATGATAGGATAAGTGTGTTTGAAGTGAGGGAAGTATTTGGAGAGGGATTAATGGCAATGTGCCTTTTGCTGTACTAAAGATAATTTGAACATTCACTACACCTTTTGATCAAACCCTGCACATAAAAATATACCCGAATGGGCACAGGGACTTTGACTATGTGATTTATGGTCTGTATCCTCCAAGCCCGCAGGGTCCTGACCTGTGGAAGGTGTGTAAGAGATGTTCACTGAATGAATATATATGGGTCAGCATTGATTACTGTGAGCCAAGCTCTGTGCTCAGAACCTTCCATGTGTTAGCACATTTAATGAAGCCAATGAAGTAGGCAAGACTATTACCCCCACTCCCTCTAGGGAGAAAGGAGGGTCAGAGAGATTAAAGGTAAGCCAAGTAAGGAGAAGGGCTGGAGCCAGGAGACAAACCCTTGATCCACTAACTGCTGAGCTGCTCTGTCTCCTTATCTCCATGGATGGAGAATGTCAGCCAGAAAGTTTCAAACCGGAAGTTTGACTCTGGGTTGTTCTTGACTCTCTTCTCTTCCTTTCTGTATCCTACTCGTGCTTTATTCCCATTACTAGTACTCCATAAACTACATCCTGGGGTCAGACCTGCTCCATCCCATTGCCGTTAGAGTCATCAAGGTCCTCAGCAATCGTCAGATGGTCTTGGGATCAGCTCCTAACCCTGGTCTTTGCACTGCTAGCCTCTGTCCCCTGGGAACCACCCTTAAATGGCACCAGCATTTACTTCCCCCCCAGGTCAGGTCAGGCCTTCCCTGGTTTGAAAAACCTCTGTTGGCCTCCTGATACCTCCAAGATAAATCCATATATCTAATATGGCCTCAGGTATGTGATTGATCTCTATGAACCACAGTTCCCCCTCTCAAAGAATGGGAATATAACATCATTTACAGAGATACTTTTAAGATACAATGGCACAAGGCAGGTGAAAATTTACAGTGAAGGTTCAATTGCACTCATTTCCTTTCATTCCCTTTCTTCACAAGTGCAACCTAACCCAGCTCTTCAATTTTCATTTCCATCAGTCTCCCCTGACTTTACCCAGGAAATTCATATTGATCTTTCAAGTGGCCATTCAAATGTCTCTGCCATAGTTAGTCCCTTCTTGCTTTCTCTGGAGACCTGGAGAGCTGGAGACTCTTCATCTGGGGAATCAGATCTCTGTTAAGATTTAATATTTGTACCTTTAAACATTGTGCTGCCTTTGCTTGTTTTCAAGTGTTTCTTCTTCATTCAACCAAGATCAGGAATTTACTCATTTCCAGATCCCTAACACTGAGCAAGGGAGCTGGCACACAGTGTGTGCTCAATAAATGATTATTTTAGTTCTTGAGAGATTGCAACACACTTTTAGAATCACACAAACCTGGGTGATTGCTCCTAATTGGTTGGACAATTTTAAGCAATTTATATTTCCTTTCTGGGTCTTGATTTTCTCTAAAAAATAGAGATGATTGTATTTTAAATCTATGTAACTATAAATTATGCAAAGTATCTCACATGGTTACTACTTAACAAATGCCTTATTATTATTATTATCACCATTATTATTATTATTATCCAAATTAGTTAAAAACTCAAGTAAATTAGGACCTACTTTGAGGATCAGGGAAGCTAAAATATCGACTTTTGGAAAACTCTGGAAACATCTGTAACATAAAGCATTACATAAAATGAGCCTTAAGGCCTCAACACAATCATTACTAAAACTTGGCAGAAAAGGGCCATGGAGAAGGTAGGGAAGACTTGCTGGAAGAGGAGACACTGTAAATAGTCCCCCAAAGTGGCTGTCAATAATCTCTTCAGTCTCCATAAAGAGATGAAATCCACTTCTCCCAGTGAAATCTGGGGCTGGTCTAGTAACTTGTCAAGGGAAAGAGATGGAAGTGACATTGTGCCTATTCTAGAACTCCTATGAATCCTCTCAGCTTCCATTTTCACTTTGAGGATCAGCCACCATGCTATAAAGATGCTTGGCTTGAATCTATGAGATAGCACATGTAGAGACAATAAAGAATATATCAGGCTCCAAAATAGGAAGGAAGCCTCCTGGACTTCCAATCCCAATCCTACTAACTATGAAAGCAGCTAAGTGAGAAAATCAGCCACATAGAATGGGTGAACCACCTTGCTGAATCCCGTTTGTATTCCTAATCCACAGAAGCTTAAAAATGGTAAAATGTTGTTTTAAACCACTAATTTGGGCATTATTTGTTAAAGAGAAATAGCTGAAAGAAGGAGGCAGGACTCTTAGTAAGGGTAAGCATGACAGGGCAGGCCTTGTAGAACAGCCTCCAAGTAGGAAACCCTAATTGTCCAGGCTTCTGGTCCATCTTCTCCTTCCACCTCCCCTCAACCTGCTGTACCCATTTGTGCTAGACTTCTCTCCTTCACCTCCCAGCCTCTACCCTCTTCTTGCCCCACTGCCCTTCTCTTTGTGGTCCTCCTTTGGTAGCTTAGCTTAGCTGACTTTTCAGGTCTCCAGTGTTGCTCCTCTGAGGTGCCTTCTTTTGCCACACATATTACCCCTGCATATATCACAGCATTGCTTTTGTTAATCTGAATGCCCTTAGTCCTTCACTGTGGTGATTAATTAATGAACGGAGGGAAGGGGAAGTACTTTCTACTGTAGAATGCAAGCTAATTAATGAAAAAGGAATCACAGAATTAGAAAACTACCATTTGCAATCATCAGAGAAATAATGGATTCAAGGCAAGAATCATCAACAAATACTAAAATGAGTAAAAAGTTTGATGTGATATGGTATACTTACACAGCCTGAGAATACATCTCCAAAAATTACTCATTAATTACAAAGGGATAAAAGTATTTTGTAATGAAGAAACCTGATGTGCATCACTCTTTAATCAAGTGATCAAAATCAACATCAACAGTGTTCTGACAAAACAACATCATGTAATTCCAAATGGACGCCCTAAGAAGAAATCACATGACTTGTGTAATGGTCCAGCAAAAAACATATTATCCAAATCTCATCAGCAAATATCTGATAAGCAAAACTTCAAACATTCTTACACCTTTCAAAACATGTTACTATCCTGGCATATAAAGCAAGGCTGGAAAACTACTCCAGATTAAAGAAAAGACACTACAGAGACCTGAAAACAAAATGCAATGCATGCTCTGGATTGAGCCCTGACCCTGAAAATACTATAAAAGACACCATAGAAACACTTAGGAACACTTTAGTAAGGTCTATTGTTCACATTATTAAGTTTCATGAATGTTGAATTTTCTGATTTTGACTATTGTGTTTTAAGAAATGGTTCCTTCTCAAGCACACTCTGAAATACTTAGTGGTGTATGGGGCATGATATCAGAAACAGTATATATTGTAGGTGGGCGAGGTGGTGCACGCCTGTAATCCCAGCAGCTGGAGGGGCTGAGGCAGGAGGATTGTTGCCAGTTCCAGACCAGCCTGGGCTACAAAGTGAGCTCAAATCCATCCTGAGCTGCATAGCGAGACCCTGTCTCAAAAAGACACACAAAAAAAAAATTAAAAAGAGAAACAGTTTATATTTTTAAAAACAACATACCTGTATATGTAGAGAAAAAATAAAGCTAATGTGGAAAATCATTAATAGTTGGTGAGTACAGGTGCAGAGCATACAAATTTGTACTAATCTTATAACTTGTCTATAACTTTGAAATTACTTCAAAGTGAAAAGTTGAAAATAAAATATCAGATGAATTGTGGATAGAACACAATATGGAGTGACTACATACCACGCATTTTTTAAAATAAAAAAAAAATAGTTGATAAGACCAAGCATTGGTGAAGATGAATAACCAGAAGCCACTGTTACCCTTGTTGGAGTATAATCTGTGACTGTCATTTAGGCAAATACTTTGGCAGTGTCTACCCAAGTTGAATAGATCTGTATCCTATGACTCAGCAATTTTATGCTGAACCATGTACCTATAAAAATGCAAGATATTTGCATTTTTTAAATATGCAATATTTTTTTACCCAAAAATATGCTTGAGATGTATTATAGATGCATTGTTTTACTTCACAGCCAGAAATTGGAAACAATCCAAATGTCCAGCAAAAGTGGAATAGATACACAAATTGTAGCATAGTCCCAAAATGGATTTGCACTATGTAACAATGAAATATGAATGCCTTCTACTGACTAATACAGAGCATGGAGTTCACAAAAATATTAAGCAAAAGAAATCAGATAAGTGTACAGTACCTGTCTGACTCCATTTATATAAAGATCAAAAATAGGTGTTAGAAGTAAGGAGAGTGCTACTCCTGGGGGACAGTGCTACTCCTGAGGGACTCCTCCTCAGCGGTAGGAAAAGATGTCAAAGTACCCTTGCAGTTCTAGTGATGATCGGCTTGTTGATCTTGGTTCTGGTTTCTCAGATGTGTCTTTTCGACTCCTTATATTTACCCTGTGATGCAGGTGCTGTCCTGTATGTATGTCATTCTTCGGTAAGAAGGGCAAAGGAAGTCATGCATAGAGGACAGAGTTATAATGTTGTTCATGGGCTGATTCAGATTGGCCACAAGGTACATGGTATCTGATAGCTGCTGTCAGCATCCCATTTCCACAGATGTAGAAACTGAGGCCCAAAGATGTTGCACAGCTCACCAGGAAGGGGCTAAATAGAATCCAACTCAGCAATTCGCCTGCTTGCAGAGTCTGTGCTCTTTGGTGCTGTGTTTCACTGTTCTTAATGAAGAGCCCTTCGATGTAGAGAAGACCTTCTTGATGCCTTCATCAAAGGGCCTCCCAAACAAACTCAGGATGTTAGGAATTATGCAAATGTGCTTAAAAATCAGAGAGGCTGCTAATAAAGATGGAGAGAGGAATACAGCGCTAAGCTGAAACGTGATAATGAGGCTGATCTTAATGCCACTTCTCAGTCCTTATTTGCAAAATTAAGATCTAAAAGGGAGAGAAAAAACCCACCCCAACCATAAAAGGCAGGGTGGATACCCATGAGATAAGATGGTTGAAGAAGCACTAATGATCCAATTAAAAAATGGAAGGCAGCCCTGTGAGCCTTATGCCAATTACCATAGAGTCTGGGTATTCACTGCTGCAGGAGAAAGTATAGAGGGAAATTAATGGTTTGATTTTATTTTTTTCTACCTGTGGCAGATAACTGTTTGAATTATTAATTTGTGTTTTTTTTCTGTATATTTTGCCTTCCATCCGAAAGAGATCTTGTGAATTTTTGCCTGGAGCAGACTAAAGAGTAAAAGATATGAACTATATTTACCAGACTACTTACCAAGCTCAGGACAGGAAACTGGCAGAAAGAGGTAGGGGATTCTCCCCCCATGCATTTGAGGATGAGGAGTGAGTGGTCCAGGAAAAGTGGGAACTTTGATCTTATGAAGAAATTCCCAGGAAAATTAGATCTTGGTTGGGGACCAGCAGCCCTAAGCTTTTCAGCTCCCAGCTTAGATTACAAGAGCATCTATCTGGTCTCATACCATGTGTGTCACAACAGAAAGACCCTTCAAGGATTCATCTCAAAAGCTCATAAATAACTTCCAGGCTAAGGAAGTCTCATGACGGAGATTAAAAAAACAAAACAAAACAAAAAAAACTTAGCTATTTGGGGCCTTGGAGTGAAATTGAATTGAAATAAAGAAAATAAAGAATGGTGTTTCTTTCATACTAAGTCTGAAGACTTAGGTGCATACATTTGACATGCAAAATGGGAGGAAATACAAAATATGAACCTCCAAAAGCATTTTGAATTAAGAAAAACCACTTTGATGGGAAGAGCATTATCTCCTTTGCTTTTCACAGAGCCTGCTTAATGATTCCCAAAGCCCCACTCTGCAGTGACAAGCGAGGCTGGATGTGACTACACATTCCCTCTGCTTGACCTTGGGGTCTCATTGCTCATGAATTTCTGATGTTAGTATTTTTGTCAGGGAGGGCTGCTTTAAGATGACTCCAAGTTTTAACAAAACTGAATTAAATATTCAACCAAGAATATCTGCCTCCTGTGAGCAAAGATATGATTGAAACTTACATGTTCATTGCTAATATCTTCACATGTTATAAGCCAGGTGTATCAAGCCAGGATATTAAATTTACCTAGAAGCCAACTGTTCCTGCTACCAGGGGCAGTATGGAACCATTCAAGTACAGAATTGTGTAAAATATGAGAATCATCATGGAAGCTGGAGCCATTTGCCCAGATGTGAAGAAGGCTTGCAGCGATGATAATTATGTGTCATTAGTGCATTTGCAGAATGATATCGCTTCTTCCAGCAGGAGAGGAAAATCCACTCAGTGTAGGTGAACAGAAAGCATCACTGTGGCAATCCATCAACATCAAGACTATGCAAAAAGGATATTCTTTCCCAGAAGGTTTTTCTTCAAAGCTAAGGATACTAGAACCTTCAACAGAGGGTAATCAGAGGGTAATAGCCACTGCCTGTATACCAGGAAGGGCTGCAAAGGCAGAATGTCAAAGTCAGGTAGCAGAAGGTGCCTCAGCTAAACTTGAAGGGTGTTAGCTAAGGGATGTATACATCATTCATAAATACTCCAGCTCGGGAAGCCCTAGTGTGACAAGTGGAGGAACTTGGAAAAGCAAAGTATGGCTTCTCTGCCATTTTTGGCTGGATGCAGATGTGGTACCCACCTCAGCACCTTCAACCTATGTAAGGTGAACTATTTGGAATATTGAAATTGCCGCAGAACTAACTGCCAACAGGAAGTTGGAGGCTTTAGGGGCTATGGGACTAGGTCAGTAATGAGTGATTGGGTTAGAATGCTGTACACAGCCAAGACTTGAGTCCTAGCTTCCTCTTTTATGCCTATGTGACCAGGGGCAGTATGGAACCACTCAATCCAATGATATCCCCTTTCTGGACCTTCATACCTTCATCTACAAAAATTATACCCTCCCTTAAAAGATTATCATGAGGATTCAATGAGATGTTCATATAAAAGCACCTAGGAGTGCCTGACACAGAGTATGTGCTCACAAATGTCAGCCATTAGTTTTACTGAAGAGTATGTGGGGTGCCTTTTAGCCGTTTGTCACTCTGTCAATATGGAAAACACTAGGAAGAGGGAAAGTATGAATACTGGGAGGCAAATGTAAGTGTCCCTTGAGCCCTCCTCTCATCAGTCTGAGAGACAAATGAAGTCATGTAGAGTAATAACTCATATTTTCCTGGCTCTTTGTTTCAAATGCAAAACCCAGGATCTCTAGGACTCACTTTGACATCTCATATGATCCATTGTGTAAACGGCTGCTTTGGTTTCTTGCAGCTCCCCTTGACGGAATGTTTGGGTACAAGGTCATGGTGTTAAGTATGGCGCAGATGTTACAATCGAAGCTAAGTTTAATTGGCCACTTATTCTGTATGGGGAAGCATGTTAAGTCTCTTTATACTCATTATCACATCAAACCCTAAAAACTCTCAGAAGGTTGATAATCTTTCTCTTTGTAGATGTGCAAACAAGGCCCCCAAAAGTTTAAGGAACTGGCTTAATACCACAGAGGTAGAAAGTAGGACTAGGGATGTCTATCCCAAAAGTTAGCAGCCTTTTAAACCACATTCTCAATTCCTCCTTACATTTCTACCACATCATGAAAATCATCTATACAGATGCTGTTGACGCCATAAGACATACTCAGATGCCTTGGATCCAATTGTGAGCCAAAATTAGACTCAAAATGATCCATAATATCCCCATGACATAAATCAGGGTATTCGTAATCAATGGAGAAATTACAAATGGGCTGAGAACCCCAAAGCCTTGCTCCAAGTCTGAAACATGCCATTAAAAGAAAAGTTAATAGACTAAGAACAGTAGGCTGGGTAGAGAGGTCATTAATAAGAGATAAATAATGGTGGTGAGGTGGGTAAGAATAAGCTCATAAATTCTCCCTTGCTTATTAAGGGAGGTATCCTTTGGATCTATTTGTAAAGTATATGGCTGAATATAGATGAATTATACATGTATATTTTCCTTAAATACTGAGTACCAGGGGCTGGGGATTTAGCTCAGTGGCAAAAGCGCCTGCCTGGCAAGCGCAAGGTCGTGAGTTCGGTTCCCGGTACCGGAGAAAAACCAAAAAAAAAAAAAAAAAAAAAAATACTGAGTACCAGCTACTTTTCCTTTCTGACGCAGGAAAAACTAAGCCATAAAGCAATGAATTCAGATTCTGTTTACCTCCCTATTATCAAAAAGAATACTGCATAGCTGGAAAAAACTATTCCAAGCCCCCCTTTTGAATATGAGAAAACTTCTGGGTTCATCCATACCAGGATTTCAGATCATTTGAAATTCAAACACACTAGTGGAGCACAAACAGATTTTAATTTACTCCTTAGCACTGACAGCTCTAATCAAGGTATGAGTCTTCTGTTCAAAGCCAACAACTGATTAGCCTTTGTGATGAATGGACACAGAATCCTAATTCATATTGATTTTAGCTTCAGGCCTTTGCTGATATTTCAGGCCTGAATTTGCACAGCTATTATCCATATTATAAAACATTATTGATTGTTTTCCATCTGTAGCTAGAACACTGACTGATTGGCTCATCCTTTGAAGCGAGATTTCTGAAGAACTTTTGAAACCATTAGGATTCTATATATTGACTTAGGTAAGCAGAATAAATATGGTCTAGGATGGTGAAAGAAACCATTGATAAACTGGAGATAATCCTGGAGCAGAAAAGACACTGGTGTGTAACCCTGTAGTCTGTGAGATGTATAAAAAAAAACTATTCATCCAACATGGTGCCCAACCACAGGCAAGAAAGGCTAAGGGTACTGCTGGATGGATAGGATGGAGCACAGCCTTGTGTATCCTGCTCATGCCAGTATGCTACCAGGAAGTCAGTTCTCAAGCTTCTGAAAAAAGAACAAAAGTAGCTGTAAGAATCAGGAGACCAAATACATTCTTATGGTTTGGAGTTGAGGATATTGATGCTTCCACGTGAAAACTAAACACTCCTATAGAACTTTGGCCAGGAGCAGAAGAAGGAACAAAGGGACACAGAGCTCCTTCAGGTGGACATAGTCACAACAGAGATGACACTTCTCCCTACAGCGGGCATGTTCCAGTACTACAGCTGCCACTTCACGCCAGGAACTTCAAACAGGCCTGGTGAGAAGGGTTAAAAGGAACGCAAGGGCCAAAAGAAAAGTGTCAAAAGGAGACTGCATTTTAAACCACAAGTGACTACATCCCTCTCATTCCATGTTCTGCGGCAGGGTTGAGTGCTTGAGAGTGAAATAAAGTTCAGTTATAGGAAAATAAAGTTCATTTTCATCCATTGGAATTTTGTGGTTGGGAAAATACCTATAGCATAAAATAATCTCTCAATTTGATGACTGACTTGATGTTTGACAGCTCTTGGTTGCTGCAGCTGTTACTGTTGTTGTCGTTAGCAAGTTGTGAACTCCCAGAAGCAGAGACAGTACTTTTGTTTCTGTAGCTCCAGTTACTTTCCACTGCACACATTTATTGAATAAGTGACTTAAAACCTGAGCTTACACTGGCTAACACTGTGTTATCATTTGTGCAGTCTGACCTCAATCAAGGGGAAGTTTCCTTTATCCTAGGTTCCTAGGTGACTGATAACACAGCTTCAACCACCAACTTCCAGCATGTAGCATGAGCAAAACATAAATTTGCAATGTGCTAAGCCACGGAGATTTGAAGGCTTCTTATTTCCATAGCACAACACAGCTCCCCCTGACCGATGCACGCTAAAGCTTGAAATGTCCTTAAAATTTGAAATTACTACTGTGTGGCATACCTTTTTACATCCTTCAATGTCATTTAATTTTCATTATCTGTGTTTCACAGTCTATAAGTCTGAAACTTAGTGATGTTAAATGTTTATCTAAAGTCACACAATAAGAGACAGTTGCCTCCAAGTCCAGCATCCCCAGAATTTTCCATTATACTATATGGCCTCACAATTAAGTCATTCTGATAATTACTTCTCAACTGTACATTTTAGTTTGAATATCTTAGGAGATAGCTACCTGATTTATATTCCTATACATTTCCAAGCAGTCATAAAATAACCAGGGTTTGGAATAGGGTATCACATTCTACCTACCTAGAAGGGTAGGTAGAAGGGAGAAATAGAGGGTAGAAATGGAAAATCATAACTAAGAGTTTGAGTACTGTGTATGTCACCAGAAGGAGTAGTTAATGCAAATGAGCAAAAGACTCTCATGGAAAAATTAAGTATTCTATTTTTCTGTGAGCTTGGTGAAATTAAAAATAAGGATAGAAATATTGGCAAGGATGTGAAGCAACTGGAACCCCCACCCATTGCTAGCACAAATGTCAAATACTTCAATTATTTTGAAAAATAATTTTGCAGTTTCCAATAAAATGAAATAAGACAATGATCCCATAGTTTCAGTCCTAAGATTATACCTAACAGCAGTGAGTACATATGGCCACAAAAAAGATTTCTATAAGAATGTTCATAGAATCTTTATGCATAATGGTCCTACACTGAAACCAATGCCAAGCTTTATGAATAGGAAAACAAGTGTGTATGCTCATACAATATACTACTGGTCATCAATAAAAAAGAATGAAATGTGGTAAAATATAATGACATACATGATTTTCAAATACATGTCGAGCAAAAAAAGGTAGAAGCAAAAAGGTAACTGTTGCACAGTTGAATTTATGTGATTGTCAGAAGGAAGCAAAGCCTATACCTAGTAAGTGAGATCAGACAGTGGTTATGTCTATGTTTGGAAGTATGATGGGGGCAGGACACAAAGGATTTTCCTGAGCTGATGAAATGCTTTATAAGCATCAGGGTGGAAGTCTGTGGTTGGGTCGGTGGTCCACAGAGACCCTTCTTAGAGCATCTCTGTGCCATCAAGGGCATCTTTGTACCACACAATCACCTCACCATGGCATAGTGACACAGCTGAGAAAGCATGATCAATAATGACACCTTCAGGAAACTCAGAACAGGTCTTACTGGGGCTGGGGATTTAGCTCAGCGGCACAGCCCCTGCCTGGCAAGCACGAGGTCATGAGTTCAATTCCCAGTGCCAGGAAAAGAAAAAAAAAAGAACGGGTCTTACTTTACTTTTCTAAATCCCCTACATGTCTCCAGATATATGTATGCCCCAAGAGGGCCCAAGGGTCTCCTAAGGATGCCTGGTGTTGAATTTCTCATCAAAGCTTCAGAGAAAAGGTTGAGAGGTAGGTTCACTTTTAATTACTTGTTCCTCAGTGTTCTGGAAACGACACACTAACTTTTCCCAGGTCAGCCATCTGAAGTGCATTGTGAGTTCTACCTGCCAGAAAAGAGAAAGCAAATTTAAGATCCTGGCAACTGGAACACTCAGTCTCCCAGCCAGCTTCAGCCACAGGGTACATCACCTTTCTTCTCTGACCCCTTAGTGTTTTCCCCTGTAAAGTGGGGGTAGTAGCTCTCTCTTTTTCACTGAGTGGTTGTGAGGATTAAACGATAAAATATATGTCAAATAGTAACCCCTGTGCAGATCAGCTTCTCGGCTGACTAAATTCATTTCCCAGCTGTTTGCGTAGAGGTTGTGTACACAGAAACTAGATTAAGTATGAAGATACGTCCATTCTCAGAAATCAACTCTTTAGGCCCCCAGCTGGGAGCCTGACTTCACTTTCTGACACAGTGGCTATTCAGATGCAGTGAAGTGGAAATAGAGAAGCTGTGACCCAGCAAATTCAGGAGGTGGGGAGGAGACCTTCAAGACACATTAGGGAGAGGAAAGCAGCAGGCTGAGGCCAGCTTCTGAGGGAGGTTAAATTCATTGTGCAGCCTGAAGTGAAATTTTATTGCATCTTCTTCCACATAACGTACACACACACGCACACGCACACGCACAGAGCATCATGAAATCGAACTCCGAGCCTTGCTTCTTGTTGACACCTAGATTTCTCTCTTTCTCACTGCTCAGTGCTGCCTTTCTAGACTTGGAGTGTCAGATGTCTCCACATAGCAAAAGCTACCAGGAGGCCACAAAGCAACCCAGTGTGACAGTCCTGGCCTTCCCCATCTTCTCCCAACCTTAGTCTCTACCTGCAAGCTCAGAGCTTGAGGAAATACTCAAGCCAGCTCAGATCATTGTGACTTTCGATTTCAGAAAGTATTAAAGCAACAGTGGGAAGCTGGTAAAAAGTTATTTGAAAGATCAAGTTGCAGGATATTCTTAATTCACCACGCCACTAATATTTTTAAACTAGAAATTGAGATTACAGGGATGAAGCAAGACATTGCTTTTCCTTAAGGAATTTTCAGTCCAGCAAGGGAAAAACCGACAGGGAAACTGATGCCTAGGGTTCAGTTTACTGGCCTCCTGAGACATGCATGGCTAAAGTGTATCGAGAGCATTTGCAGGAAGTGGGAGCAGGAAGGCTTCCCTAAGGATATTGTGCTCCAACTGAGACCTATTCTAACTTTTTCCTCACTGTAAACATATTGACAAATAAAAAGAAAATGAGAATCACTTCTGACCCCACTGCAGTGATCCCCCTTCACCCTCAAGGAATACATTACAAGACTCTCATTGGATGTTTGAAACTACGACGCTGCCAAGTCCCATGCATATTATGATTTTCCTAGAAATACAAACCTATGGTAAACTTACTTTGTAAACCAGGGACAGTAAGACATTAATAACAATAACTAATACTAAAATAGAACAATTACAACATTGTACTGATACTTTGACAGTTGATTTGATAACTGAGATGGTCAGTGAGTGACTAACGGGCAGTGGTACATACAGTGTGGGTACTCTGGACAAAGGGGTGGTGTATGACTCAGGTGGAAAAGGGCAGAACAACATAAGATTTCATCATACTGCTTAGAATGGTGCACAGTTTAAAACTTATGAATTTTTTACCTCTGGAATTTTCCATTTAATACGTTTAAACCATAGTTGGCCACAGGTAACTGAAACTATAGAAAGTGAAATTGCAGATAAAGGAGATAGCTGCACACTGAAGCAAGTGACACATACACACCACTGTGCATGCACACACAACCACAAATATAGACACAACCATGCATGCACACAGGATGGCACGCACACATCACATATCCACACACAACACAACCACACACAACAGTACACATTGATATATATTCTTCCCAGGATCTGTCTGTATGATATACATATATGTATACCCTTTTAAAAAGTCATATCATATCACATATACATTTAAATATACTCATTTTATTCTTACTATATTGTGAATATCTTCCTAAGAAATAAATCCTTTTAATGATCTTTCTACTGTTCTGTTGCACGAATATACCATAATTTGCTTAATGAAGACTCTAATTTGGACACAGGTTACTTAACATTTTCTTTGCCACTATTTCATTGCAGTGAAAATGTTTGCAGCTAATTTTGTACACACATCACATTTTTTTTTAGAGTAGACTCCCAGAAGCTCAATCTTTGAGTCTAAGTCACAAGCTTAACATCTTTTTAGGGTTTTAGCTCCACAAGGCCAGCTTTTTCTCCCAAAAAGCCTTGGCAATTTTCAGTTTACAGGCACTACGTAAATGTACAAATTTCTTCTACCATTGTCTCCATCAATGTATTATTATTATGTTATTATTATTAATTTTGTATATCAGTTATACTTATTTCTTGCTATTTAAAAGTATCTGTTGTGTCTTTTCCTTAGAAATTTCTCTGTGTATTAAGGATATTGTCAATCTAGTCCATCTTGTGTGTTGTGAATATTTATCCAGTTTTTCATTTATGTAGAATTTTAAAACTGAAAGTCTTTTCTCAAACAGGAATCAATCTTTCTTTTATGGTTTCTGCCATTAGTCCCACATAAGAAACTCCTTCCCGGGCTGGGGATTTAGCTCAGCGGCAAAGTGCCTGCCTGGCAAGCGCAAGGTAGTGAGTTCAGTTCCCGGTACTGGAGAAAAACCAAAAAACGAAAAAAAAAAAAAAAAAAAAAAAAAGAAACTCCTTCCCTACCAGTAGATTTTTATTGTTTATCTTAGTATGATATAGTATGGTCTCAACATAAAGTCTTTATTTAAACTATTTGCCTCTGGGATAAAATGGAGTTGATAAAGAACAGAGATTATACTGTTATATACTTTTATAGTACTGGTCTTTGTTTTTTGTTGTTGTTTTACAACAGAAAATATTACTTTCATAACTTAAACAAGTATGAAAATGAATCTTGTATTGAGCTGTTCTTTTGGAATCTGATGGATAAGAGTCTAACTTTCCTTGATTTTCTAGATGTTTGCTTACGAGTCTCAGCACCACTATTACCCTGGGCTAAGGCTGAGGACGCATGGAAGTGACTGGGTGAGGAAGGGGAGAAGGACACGCCTGTTACAGGAAGCTTCAGGAGGTCCCTGATTCACGTGAGTTGGAGTAAAAGGTGCAGATAAATCCTCTCCGGTGTTCTGGTGGGCTACATTTTAGACAGTCAAAATTAAGAATTTAACTTTCTCATTACTTGTGACAATGAGTCCCACCTTCTAGACTTCACAACTATTAAACTTTCATTATATTTGCTTTATCTCTTTTAATTGAGAACTACAACACGACAAGAAAATTATTTCCTCTGAGTACACTTTCCCATTCTACTCTCCCTCCCTCAGCATGGTATGCTCATACTCCCAGTCTAGTACATTATATGTACAAATGTGTGAGTGTTGTGTGTGTTTTAAGATGTCTTGTTGTAAGTAAAAACTAAATGGGAGAGAAGTTTTCTTCAAATAAACATTTGTTTCTCCCTCTTATAAAACTCAGTAGGTAGTCTTGATCTGCTGTAGCTTCTTTATATCTTAGAGAGCCTCCTTTCTCTGATCTGTAGCTTCTTCCTGCATGGATTCCATTGCCAACTTTTCTTTGTGGTCCAAGATGGCTGTTTTAGCTCCTGCCATTAAAACCACATTCCAGGACTTTGAAATAGTATCTTCGTTTCACTGTTTTTGTTTTTGTTTTTGTTTTTTAAACTAAAGCTATATAAAGCTTGTGGATTAAACAATAAAATTCTAAATTTAAAAAAAAATAAAACCACATTCCAACCAACAGAAAGGATAGAGGAAGAGGAGATGAAGGAAGGAAGAGGGAGGAGGAATGACAAGAGGGAGTAAGGGGCATGTAAGACAGTGTGGGAGGGAGAGATGCGGGGGAGGGAGGAAGAGAAGGAGTTGTGGTGGAAATGTGCTCCCCTAAAGGGTATATTCAAGTCTTACTCCCAGTAACTGTGAATGTGGTGAACTTATCTGGGCATAAGCTATTGAATGTAATGAAGTTAAGATGAGGCAATTCTCAATCAGATTAGGTCCTAGTCCAAGATTATTGGTGTCTTTAAAAGAGAGAAGAGACACAGACTCAGACACACACAAAAACACATGTGATGAGGGGCTGGGGATTTAGCTCAGTGGCAAAGCGCCTGCCTGGCAAGCGCAAGGTCGTGAGTTCGGTTCCCGGTACCAAAGAAAAACCGAGAAAAAACAACAACAAAAAACAAAACAAAACAAAAAAAAACACATGTGATGTTAACGGCAGATATCATAGTAATGCATTCATGAGCCAAGAAATGCCCAGGATGGTCAGTGACGCTAGAAGCTGGAAAAAGACACGGGCTGGAGTCTCTCCTAGTGCCACCAGGGAGCACGGCCCGCTGGTATCTTGCTTTCAGACTTCTAAATCTCCTACAACTGTGAGAAAATACATTTCTATTATTTAAATCCACCCAGATTATGTTAATTTGTAACAGAAGCCACAGGAAGCCAACGCAAAATACAAAGGGAAGGAGGAGGGTGGAGATGGAAAGCTGCTATCAGCTCTGCTTTAAGAAGGCCCCTGGGAACTCCAGCCAATGCTTTTCCCATCCTATTGACATTACACAGACCTGACTGCACCTAACTGCAAGGAAGTCTTTACCCTGGACTTCTCTACTTGCAATGAAAAGTTTTATTACGGTGAAGAAAAAAAAGTAGGACAATAGAATTTTCCAAAAATCGCACATAAGTTGCATCAACTGTGATTCTTCTTTTGCAACTTTCTTTCCCAGTTGATTTGTTCGAGGGATTTGACTAAGTTCAAATGCATAGCTCTAATTTGCTATATTTAATAACTATTCCACCACATACGTTTATCATCACTTTCCATGTGAATGATGGTAACATTCTTTCTCTTACAAAGAGAGCCACAATAAATGCTAGACTGTCTCCTGAGTGTATGTGGGACAGTCTCATTCCATTGTGTACCCGGGGTGGCATTCCAAGTGAGAGTTAGGTGCATTTTCATTTGTGAAAGATGTTTCCAGATTCTTCCTCCAGGTGATTGTGCCAATGTGCACCTTCTCCTGCATCCTAAAATAAGATACAGTAAAATAGGACATAATAAAATACTATCAATGCTGGATATTATTGGACTTTTAATTTTTCTAAAATTGTAGGTGAAAAATGGTAGTGGTGTATGTTTTTTATCCAACTTCACTGAAGTTAATTTAGATAAGAAAATATACCCATTTTCAATGCATAGTTCACTGAATCTTGAAAACTGTATAGCCCTGTGATATGGGCATAGTGGTGCAGACATGTAATCTAGAAGGCAGAGGCAGGAGGGTTGCAAGTTCAAGCCGAGCCTGGGAAACTTAATGACTTAAACTCCTGTATAAATACTACTACAATCAAGACATGAACATTTCTAACCCTAAAAGTAATTCCCTCATGTATTGTAGAACTGCCTTATACCAATGGATTGGAAAATGTAGATGAAATAAAAATTTATCTTTAAAAACTGCTTAGCAAAACAGACTCATGAAACATCAGAAAATCTGAATACTGCTGTAGGTAATCAAAAAATTGAATCTATAATTGTAATCCATTCCTCCTCACTCCTTCTCCCACACACATACTCCCCTCCACCACTCTCTCTCTCTCTCTCTCTCTCTCTCTCTCTCTCTCTCTCTCTCACACACACACACACACACACACACACACACACACATGCCATTACTCCAGGCCCGAAAGACTTTACCAGTGAGTTTTTCTGAATTAGGGAAGTGAAAACCTGCCTAACAAAATCCTCAAATTAGTCTATCAATTTGAAGCAGCTCAAATTAACAAAACAAAAGCTGTAAACATACTTACCAACATCTCAGTAAGGGTTTTTGTTGTGGGGCATGACTACATGATTCTGAAATGTATGTGAAAATGCAAAGAGTCAGCAGAGCACAGATAGTCTGGGACAGGAACAAAGCTGGAGGCCAGGTCGCAGAAAAGCTGGCAATATTCTGTGTCTCAGGTGGTGTTTGTCTGGGGTAAGCACTTTGAAAAGTTAACTGAGCTGTCCCCTTAAGATGTGGGCGTTTTTGTTATGTATGCTATGTTAATAAAATGTTTATTGAACAAAGCGCATCTATAGTCAAATGTTTTGCTTGCCACAACAGAAATTCCCTTGGAAGACCCTATTACTTATACCCGGAACTGTGATGGACAATATTGTAGTGATTAAAAACATCTGAGCTGAAATCAACCAGATCCAGCTTCAGATCTGGCTCTACTGCTTGGCTGTGGAATGAAGAGACATACGTCAGGATGATGGCTTTGGAAATGGGTAGACAATATCCGGTAGCCACACATATAAGCAGCCCATGGCCCAGAAATAAATAGCAAGTTGTATCCCCCTCTTCTATATAATTTTGAACAATCCAAGTTCTAAGGACTGCCCATCTTTGAACATGTTACTTTACCTTTTTGAGCTTTAGTTTTCACATCTGTAAAATGGACATACAGCTAAGCTGCCACAACAAGTTGTGGTAGCCAGGCAAGAAAAACACTTATGATTGGTACCTAGCATATAACAGATGTTCAACGAATGGAGGCAGGTACTTTTATTTGGTACTTAAATAAAGATGTTCCCATTCACAAGTATAAAATGTCTCTCCCATTCCTCTTATGGTAATAAACTTTCAGGTAACATCAATATGCATGTTGTATTTGCCAATGAAGATAACAAAGTTTGGAAGAGTTGTTTAAGAAATTGCAACCTGGCTCGATACAGAAGGGCTTGATGGAACCAACAGAGAATTGCAGATGCTGAAGGCATCTCGGCCCTCCCTCAGCCCCCATCCACTCTCCTGCTCCACATCTGAGCTCATGGTACATTTGTGAGTTTCACGAGGACTTTCGGTCCTACTGGCTCTTCCTCCCCCCGCCCTGACCCTCAGTCTCAGCAACTGACTTCCTGCTATCTGGAATCCTCTGGGGAAAGAGACGTGGCTGTGTACAGCACTGAATTAGCCTTTATATTTCCTTGTGTCTGCGGAGGCAGTAGCTAACCAGATGTGGTTTTCAGCAGACATGACTTCAAAAGCTGTAAACATACTTATCAAGCAACTGCAGCTCATGAGGCAGCCGGTAACAGTCAAGGTCACTGACAGGTGACATGGCAAATAAAGGGAGATTAAAAGCCATGACTTGTCTGACATGGACCCATTTGATGCTTGCCAATAGCAGGATACAGAACATTGCCTACTCCTGATGGGAAGTCATTGAACACTGTGTAATTTCTTACAGAGTGAATCCCTGTCATTTTTCTCTAGGGGAAAAAAGGAAAGAAATAAAACAAAATTCAGGTATCTTTCTGCCAATGGCTTAGGTGTTTTCACGTATTGAATGCTAACTTTTATTTGGTTTACCATGGGTCAGATTTTCTGCTAAGCATTCTCTTATTTGATTTTAAGTATAATCATATTTATCTTCATTTTCTTAATTACCCTGCCTTTACAGTACAAGAAGCTGAGACTTCAAACGCTGATGGTAAATTTCCCACACTAGTCAGTGTGCAGTCTTTCATGCTATACTCCTTGTGCATGGTGGCATAGTCTTACTCTGAGTGAATGAGGGAGGATATCAGATGACATCCAGATGGCATAGTTTTCTGAAAGTGTGGACATTTGGGATGCATAGCAAGCCACACCTACTTCTTGGGGACCATCCTTCCTGTGGCCAAGAAATATGCCCTTAAGAGAACTACTGGAAATGGTCATTTTCAGGGTGAGGGCAAAAGAGCAACCACCCTTGATTCTGTGCCAATGTGGCATAAAGAAAGTTGCATAAGTCACGCTTTCTTCTGTTCTGTGTATGCCAAGGAAATTCACTATTTGAAAAAGCCCATCTATGAACGCATCCTTTTGCTTTGTATACACCAACTTATTTATTATCAAGTATAGATTTAAAAAAAAAAAAAAAACTTGAAAATTAGCTCTAAAGCATTGGGAACATCTACTAAGAACAAACAAATTAAGATATGATACTGTAAATATTTGCTGTGCTAAACATGTCTGACCCAGAGGGAGCTGAGGTCACCCTTATTTTGAGTTTTGAACAAATGCAACCTGAACCCTATCCCATGCCCGCCCAAGACTTTGTGCATTCCCTGGGCTCACATCCCCTTTGGTATTTCTGCCTCCCAGCTCTAGCTTCTCCAGGGCTCTCCTTCCCATTCACATTTTATCTCTTAGGCTTCTTCTCTTCACTCTGCACTCAGTTAAAGCAGAGAATAAGTCAGCCTCTCTTTCTGACACTCTCCTAACTACTTGTCCAATGTATTTGTCATAGTCAGTGCTTTGAGGGGGACCAACAAGGGTTGGCATTGCCCAAATCACAGCAACATCAATGCCCTAAAGTTGTATAGTAGAAATATCTCTGCTCTACTTGATCTTCAGATGTCTTCTCTTATTTCACACCCCTGGAACTCGTAGAATAAGCTCTGCTTCACAACCTCTGGAGCTCCTCAAGCATGCCAAACTCATTCGTGCCCCAGGGCCATGGTACTTCCTAGATAAATGTCTCTCAAATAGTTTTCAGCATGTCTGTACACAATGTCACTTTGTGATATGTGTATCTTCCCTATCATCTTACCCAACAGCACCTGGGCCTCTCCCTCCCTCCTTTTTCTCTATAGCTCTCATCATCACCTGACCTATTACATATTTATGTGCATTTTTCTGCCTCCACAACTAGAACTCATGTGACATGGGTGAGGGTGAGGGAGGATACCCTGTCTATCTTGCTCTCCCCTGCATCCCAGCACCTAGCATGGAGGAGCTCCTTGTGGGCATCAGTGCAGTCTGACAATGGAGTCAGACAATCAGTAAAGATACTGTCCTCCTGATTCACCCTCACTGTCCAGAAACAGCATCCTCATAACCACCTCAGAGGAAAATTAAGTCGTAGGGTGATGTTGTCACCACAGAGAAGTAGAGCGTGGCAACATTGCCCTGACTGGGGCAGACCCTGGGATCTGGGCTGGAACGTAGAGAGGACCAGAGAGGACGTTGCAGTCAACCCTGCACAGGGTTGGCTCGGGACTCGGAGACCTAGCAGTTAGGGCAGAAGGTGTGAGGAGAGAGGGTGAGGGAACCAGCCCTGTAGAAAGAGCTAGGCAGTGACGTTCCCTGAGCCACTACTATCCCTTTGGCACCCGGAACAGTCATGACAAAGTGACAAAGAGCTCAGCCTCTACAATTAGAGTGCAACATTTAAATCCTCATTCCACAAGTACTAGCTGTGTGACTGTGGGTAGTGATTTATCTGACACACAGAATACTTCTTCCCCTCCTGGAAATAGCCATATTGCTTTATTGATGATATACTTTGTTTAACAACAAACATCAAAAAATTCAGACAAGCATGCTGAAGGAAGGAAAAAATACATCATCAGCACACAGCCGAAGAGCAAGTGCCTGTAGATATGTATGAGTTTATGTACGTCCTTCTAGACCTGGCTTGCGCTGTGTGGGAGTCACTGACGCAAATGTATCCTCAGCCTTGGAAATGGGGCCAGTCCCAACTGAGATGTAAGTGTAAAACCTATGCCAGATTCCAAAGACTGACCCCAAAATGTAACACCTCTCAGTCATTTTTAGATGGGTTACAGATTGAAATGGCAATATAATGTAGGGAAGCATACACATATTACTAAAATTAGTTTCACTTGGTTTTTTCACATGTTTAATGTGTCTCTTAGAGAAATTTAAATAACATGTGTCTTGGTTACTTTTCTCATGCTGCTGAGACAAAATACCCAAAGCCCAAAATTAAGGAAGTAGAGGTTTATTTAGCTTACAGTTTGTGGAGGTTTCAGTCCATACGTGGCTGGCTCCAAGGCAGAAGATGGCAAAGCAACAAGGGCAAAGGGGGGAATGGCAGTGCATGCAAGCTACCCCCACCCAGGGGGCGGCACTCACATAGTTAACCTTCTAAACTTCTCACATTGACACAATGAACAACATCCTAGAGCAGGAAGGGCATGTCCTTTGCACCCCAGGATATAGAACTGCTGAGCCACTTAGCCAAACCTCTAGACTCCCCAGGTTGACACAATGTATCAACTATAACATGTAACTTATGTTACATTTCTACTGGGCTAAGCTGCCAGTCTTCCCTTTCTCCCAAGCATACACATATGTACATGTATATCATTATCATTTTATCATTATTATTAAAATAGGAGTACAGTGGACCTTTCATTTTACAAACCTGCTATTTTTGCCTAACAATGAGCCACAAACTTTGTTTGGAATTATCAGTACATTAACATTTCCATAATCACTTTTGATGACTTCACAGCACAATACCAAATAAATGCATCAGCATGTAGTTAACCTATGACTGAATTTTTTTTTTTATTTTAAAGATAAAAGGAGGGAAACATTAACAGACATACAACATTTTACAACATATCACAAGCACAATACAGACAATACAGAGTTACAAACAAAGTGGTAGGGAATTAACAATGGTGGTTGTATTACATATTGATATCTTCAAAGTGGCTTCTCGTGAAAACAGATATAAACATGCAATACTGGTCAACCAAAGACTCATTGACAGTTTCTTTCAGCATAGAAATAGAAGACAGAAGAAAAACCATGTTAACTATCCTGTATATACATACATACAAAATTTCTCCTTCTTTCCCCTCTTTTCCCACATCCCAGAAGCCCTTTACTCTTCATTGGTTTCCTATCATTTCACAGTGTCTATCATACCTCCGAGTTTAAATTAACTCTTTCAAGTTTTACACTAGTGACACAATGCGGTGTATGACTGAAATTTTTAAGACTATTATTTCTTCTGTCTCTTTTTTCTTTGTTGTTTTTCCTTTTCTTTTTTTTTAACTGGTATATAATACTTCATGACAGGTTTACTATTAGAGAGCATGAGTATTTGTTCTATTATTTCACTAGATTACATTACTAAAATGTATGTAGTATTCATAGAAACCAAATAAGTCAGGTCCTGCAGACCAGCAATTTTATGAACTGGGGAAGCTCTTGGCTGGAACAGAGGGATGCTTTCAACAGCCTTTGCCCAGTCTTTCTGAGGTTCTGATCATTCAGTGTTACAGTCTAAAGGAGGGGATCAGCTTGATACCTGCAGGTAGGTAAATCGAGTTCTAATCCTCATTCTCTGCCACTTCTACCAGTGTAACTTCAGGCCTGTTTTACAAGCTTACTGAGCCTCAGTCTCCATAGCTAAGAAATGAGAGCATTAACTACCTCCTTAAAAGTAAGACTGCTCTTTGGATTGAATGAAACACCATATATAATAAAAGCACATTGCCTGGCTCATAGGAAATCCCTAGAAATGTAGTTATTAACATTTTTGAGATCTTTTTTGGATATGCTAATCAATACACACACACAGATTTCTGCATTTTTGTCATACTCTCCCCTGTTTCTGTGACTTTATGTCAAATAGAGATCTATTTGCTAAAGTAAATTGAAATGGGTAAAGAATATGAGGCACAATTTATACTAGATATATCTGCAATTACTAACTCTGAATTAAACATATCCCTTCATGAATAATGAAGCAGAAATAGGCCAAAGGAAAAATGAGATAAGATCTTAAATCCATGTATTTTTAATTGCTTCATTATCTAAAATTTGCTATGAATAGCAGTGGATACAGTTTGCTGTTTAAAGCACAAAAAGAAATAAGAATTTTCAGCCAAATCACAAAAGGCTATCAAAAATTAATTTTGTGTGCTGTGATCACTGAAAATGTAAGTGATTTTGAGGCAGAGTGACATTAAAAAAATGCCATTTATATGCTAATAATAAATGAGTCATATTTTTTCATTTTGATGCAAAATAAATTTTATTTTAATTTTAATGAACTGTAATGAATTCTAAGCATTTTCTTTCTATCTTTTGGTGAAAGTTTGGGACAGATAGCAGAAGGTTGGCAAACGATACGCAAGAGGCCTGAGAGAAAGTGAAAATGGAAACTTACCCTGTCAGGTGGTAATGACCGCCTACATTTAATGGTGTCTCAGAATTTGAGGTGGTTGCCTCTGGGGTTCTAGAAATTCACATGAGTTGGATTTTACCCCAAAGGCAGCAAACTATCCATTAGTGTCATGTTACAAAAAGGGAATTATGGGCTCATATTGAATTAATCACCTTTTCTTTCTTGGAACATTTCTTTAGAATAAAGAAGGAAAGAATAGTCAAATATTCCAGTGTTTGGCATGTACATCACCCTCTGAAAGATGTTTTTCAATAACAATGTTTATTCTGTATTGACCTCTATATGGTGCCAGGTGTTGTACTAAGTGTCATATCTGTTCCTTTATGTAATCTTTGAGACAACCCTAAGAATTTGGCACTATTTTAATTCCCATCTTGTAGATGAGGAACCTGAAACTCAGAAGGAGATAGCGATTGCCCTGAAGATTTCACACATTTTTAAAAATTTCACAGCTTAGAAATTCAGATGAAGTTCAGATCTAAACTCAAATCTGTGTCTGAGTGAAGGGCCAGAACACTTAACTTTCGTCCAGTGTCAACCTTTTAAAGAGCAAATAGAAGAATGTCAATATTTAACATGAGTAAGCATTGCAAACGGTGACATTTCAGACATCAGTGAGAAAGAGGGACACAGGGCTACTCCCAGAGGCCACTGTCCATTCTCCCTCCAGGATGCGGGGACCTGCTGCAAACTGTTCACATTCTGGCTCAGTTTAAATCTCAATTAGTTGTTTGATCAGTTCTGAAGGGGTGGAATGCTTGAGACTTCTGCTCATGCATTCCAGACTTTGGTGAAAAACAACCAGAGAGCTGCTGGGCTGAGAGGCCACTGGTGTTTACTGAGGGTCAGACATTATTCTCTGATGTCTGACCTCTTTGAAGTAAGAAGCCAAGCTTCCAAATCCATTTCTGTGTTCCCCTCATCCCTTGCTCTTAGGTTTCTGCTTGCCTGGGCCTGTCTTGGATGGTGATGTTAATTCTCTTTAACCAGGGTCCCTATAAATGGGAGCTGGTGACTTATGGAGCAGTAATTCACCCTTCAGATCCAGTGGACCCAAGGCCACAGGCCAGATCCTATTAAACAGAAAGGACTGAGTTATTGTCCTATAACTCACTCCCTGGAAGTGTCTTAATTCAATTACACTATGTCCCTGAATGACTATTAAAAGAAATAGAAGAAAGGTCCTGGATCGTTTTTTGTTACAACCCAAAGTAATTTTCAGTGCCAAAGAGTTCTTCTTTTAAAGTCATTAGAAAGAAAGTGAAACAGAAAGATGAAAGAAAAGAACTCCTTATCATGGCCAATGCTTTTCTGTAGACAATCAATCATATTTCAACCAATGGAAAAGTGCCAGAGAGCACAGCGACACAAGTATCTTCGCCTTGCGCAAATCCCTTTGATGTTTATCTTCCATCACCTCCTACTTTTGTATCGTCTTCTACTGAATTTGAATTAAAACTATGCTAAATTCTGTTACAATCCACACAATAATTGCATAAGGCTTTGTATAATAAATGCAAATGGCTCTAGATTGGTTCAAATAGAAGCAGACATAATCTAAGTTGAGCAAATTTCCAAAGATTTGAAGATTTCTTTGGGGTTCAGTGTGTGTTCCACCAGAAGCAGAGCTTGGGACGAGGCTTCACATATGCACAGTTGATGTGAGAAGTGAACATAAGAAGACAAGGGAAGGAAGAAGACAATGCTGAATGCCATCAAACAAGTCACTTCTTGATATTCTGCTTGTTCAACTGGCCTTCGATCCTGCTGCGTCCCTCGGGGATAATCCAGAATGGGCACCTTATGGAACTGAGGGAGCTGAGGCATTTATAGACAAGTTTCACTCAGTCATGCTTGACAGCCATCAGGAAAATGGTGTCCTGCTTTGTGTTTGCTGTCCCTTGCCCCTTCCTGGGCATGATATGACCATCCAATAACTTTGTTCCATTTTATTTACAAGAGGTGATCAAAATATATGGTGAATGTTCCAATTTTTAAAAATTTAATACAGTAAAAGACTGTAAATATTGTTATTAATTCCCATGAAGAGATTCCCCGTCTCTTCAAACACACTTAGCCCATCATCCTTGCCACTTTCTGAAGCAGTTCTGGAAGTCCTCTTTTGTGAGTGCCTTTATGCAGTGTCATCAGAAAACAGTCAAGGTTGCTATCAAGTGCCATTGAACAGAAAGGCAGGCTTGTGAAATATTAGTGTGTCTCATCCACCTTGTTCACCAGAGCTGGTTGAGGCAGCCACAACAGAGCAACTAAAGACACTCATGAAAAGATTTCCAGAACTGCTTCCAAAAGTGTCAAAAAAAGGTGGGATAAATGTATTCAAAGCAAGGAGAGGCTTTTTTGAGGGGGCATTAATGGCAATGTATCTTTTACTGTAATAAATTTTTAAACATTAAATGTTCACTGTTCTGTTGATCTCTCTCAAAACTGTAAGAAATTTTTTCTAAATTAGAGAAAGACCCTCAGCTGTCTTGAGGGTCATCACATTGTAAAGAAAAAATGCCTCCAAACTATATCTATGATCCTCACAGGGCAACGGATAGAAACTCAGAATATGGGATCA
>NW_004955442.1:2128702-2136157 GCF_000276665.1 Chinchilla lanigera
TCACGGTGCACCATGAATGCCTCACTAGACCAGAGTCAATGCAGGTGCTGTACCCTTAAACTTCCAGAACTGTGAGCTGAAGCAGCTTCTTTTCTTTACAAAGTTAGCTTGCCTCAGGAGTTTCATTACAGTAATGCAAAAGGTTCACAGGTCCATTTTTAACGTGTAGGGCTAAATGATCTTTATGTGCAGGAAGCAGATGGCTCCCAAGAATCTAAATAGAGACCACCATCTGATAACCCACAAACTATATCTCGGTGACTTGAATGGTCTTAGAGAAGTCTTGCTCAGTGTATTAAAACTCATACATTTGTTTTACAACTCAGATTTCTAGTTCTATTGAAATGTCAGAGGATGCTGGCACGCTGAACTACCTTCCCTTCTGCAGCAGTGACTGGACCTGAGGAGCATCCCTGCTCCTTGCCCAGTTTGCCCCAGTTACTGGCCCTCTGTTTCAGTGGCCTACTTCACACCATCCCACTACCTGCCTGGGCTTTGTAGGCATTTTTTAATTTGTTCTAGTTCATTAGATCAAAAGCAGCTGCTCTAGACACAACAAAGGTCGATCCCAAATTACCCATCTTTTGAATCATTTTAATGAAGAGAAGACTTTTGAAATCTGTTTCCTATCATGACACAGGAATGTGGTGTGTAACAGGGTGGATACTGTTACCACTTAGAACTCACTGATGGCATGTTTCCATTTATAAAGGAGAACTGTGTTCAGCTGGCAAGAATTAGAGAACCAGGCTGGGCAGGCATGGGGCTGAGGACTGATCAGGCAAAACCCACCAACCCAGACGGGTAGCCCACAGAGACAAGATGAAGAAGGAGTTGCATTCTTTGCCAGTACCCTTGTGATTGCCTGGCTGGTCTCCATCTGCTGCCCTGAAGAGGGTGTCTTCTATACCTGAGTGGTTATAGACATAAAAATGAGAGCTGTTGATGGGGTTATTTAATGAGGTGGACTGTAAGGCCGTGGCCGAAAATCATGTCTGCTAGTGCATAAAGGAAATGAATGGGCCTTTGTGGAGGCATGGAGGAAAGAGGGTATCTCAGAGCTAACCACACATCTACTCTCTTCTTAAAATTTTGTTTTGTTTGGTTTTGTTTGGTTTTTTTCTGGTACTGGGAATTGAACTAATGACCTTGCGCTTGCCAGACAGGCGCTGTGCCGCTGAGCTAAACCCCCAGCCCCTTCTTCTTAAAATTGATGACACCATCAACAGATTCCATCCACAGCTTCCATTTAGCTGGATTTCCCAGCAACAGAACTACTGACATTCTGATCCAGATCATGTCTTGCTGTGGGGGTGGGATAGTAGGGATTGTACAGTTTTAGCAGTATCCTTGACTTCTATCTACTGGTTCCCAATAGTACCACCTCTCCAGTTGTGATGACCACATATGTCTCCCCAGGAAAGCAAATCACTTCTGGTAGTGAACTTCTTTAACCTTCCTTTTTTTGTGTTTTCAAAATAGTAGGC
Source organism: Chinchilla lanigera (assembly GCF_000276665.1). Classification (NCBI taxonomy): domain Eukaryota; kingdom Metazoa; phylum Chordata; class Mammalia; order Rodentia; family Chinchillidae; genus Chinchilla; species Chinchilla lanigera. Next base: position 2,130,190 of record NW_004955442.1, read on the forward strand.
TTCCTTTAAAAATTAAGAATACTACTTAAACACCCTGATTTCCAGCCTCTCTAAGAGTTCAGTCCACTCCTTTCTGTTTTGGCCACTGTTGCTCGCTAAGCCTATCTCTTCTCCTCCTTCCCCCACCAAATTCTTCTGCCTTCTCATTGGTGCTTCCAGTGACTTCCTGCCTCAGGGCCTTTGCATTTGCTGTGTTGCCTGCCTAGAAAGTTCCTCATGAGATAACTGTAAAGATTACTCCTCCTTCCTTCATGTCTTTACTCAAGTTTCACCTTCTTGGTGAGGTCTTTCTGGCCACTCTACCAAAGATTTCAACTCTCCTCACCTCAAATTTCCTGTCCTCATTCCTAACTTCATTTTTCCTCTTCTGCATTTATTTCATTGGCTGTATAACTTCCTATTTTTCTTATGATTTGAAATTTTATTCATTGAGACTCTTCTGTCATTAATTTCATTTTTGAAACATATTGTGCTAAAATGTTATTGATCTTGGACTGGAGGTATAACTCAGTGGTAGAACACTGGATTAGCCAGAAACATAAAAAATTACCTATCCTACTTTCTGTGTATTTTGGCAGCCCCTTAAATTTTGCATACAAAGAAAGTCTCACCCGAGTCTCTGTGCATTACACACACACATGCTGCCTGCTGTCTCCCTTCCTCTAGCACAGCGTGAGTCCCAGGAGGACAAAGACGTTTCATCTCCTTCATGCGCAGTATCCTCCCTCACACCCGGACTAGGGCCCACCATATACAAGGCATGGAATCAAGGACTGATGACAAGTAATATGCTCCCGTTCAGCAATGTTTGACAAGAGCTGAGCTGTGGCATCCCTAAATTCTTTCAAGCACTCGTTTGACAAACACACATAGGACACTCCTGACATGCCAGGCACTGTGCCGAGTCCTAGGAAGGAAGAAGCGAGACCCACTTCTCCTGAAACTCAGTCATATTGGATGTGGGCCCATCTGACTGCTCTTATTTCAACCTAGTCACCTTTCACATTAAGAAAACATCTTGGAGGGAAGTCGTTCAGCCCCAACAGTGGGAACAGGTATCAACAGAAGCCTTCCATAGGAAATGTATGCACTCAATCTTAATGGAACCAACCAAGATAAAGGAGACACATTCCATATTCCCAAACATTTATCCCACATATATGTACTGCATATCCATTAGCTGCAAATTATTCTTCTAAGTCTTAGGAATATAGCAATTAGCAGGACAGGGGCAAGCGTAAAAAATAATTCTGAAATTGCTGTTTCATTACTACTGGGATAAATACCATGAAGAAGATACAAGGAATGCCAAAAAAGTTGGCAATGAGGGGACCTAATTTATGCTTGGAATCAATCAGTGGGGTTTCCCTGATGAGGTGACATATTAGCCCTATAAAAAGTATCAACTAGGCAATAACAGAAAGGACAGAGGACATTACAGGTAAAGAACACACCATGTGCAAAGGCACTGAGGTAGGAAGGAGCAATGAACTAAAAGAGGGTTAATAGAAGCGGATTGTAGAATGCAAGCTGGGACAGAGAAGTAATAGATATGGAAAGCAAGCAAAGGACAGGTCACCCTGTACATCGAAAGCACCTAAGTGTACCCACAGAAAGTGAGCAAGGAAAAGGTCTACCCCCACCCTTGATCTGGACACTGAGAACTATACCTTACTATCTACGTGATCATGACTTTTTGCAAGCCCTCTCTTCATTAGCATGACCTTCTCTTTCCAGGAATCACCTACCCAGGTAAATGTTTCATGTATATTACAAGAATTTGCAAAAGGCCCATCATCTCCTCAACAGAAAGCATCAGCAGTTTGTATTCTAAACACTTTTAGTCTCTTTTCTCAAACTCCACTTTTTGGTGTGTCACCAGCCTTGTACTGTTACGTCATGACACTTACCCAGTCTTAATCAGGCCCTCACTTTAACAGACCCTGTATTAAATCAGCCTCTTCCTTCCCATCACATCCGACCTCGCCTTCCCCTCTCCGACACGGCTAACACTGACATGGTGGGGCTCCCCCTTACACTGTAAGCAATCAGTTCACTTTCTCTTATCAACAAATTATGATGCGATATTGAATGATACTTGGGACTGGAGCCATGAGAGGAACTGCAAGAAGGAAGTGACAAGTCTGGTACAGAGTGAAGTCCAGAAAACATCTAGAAATAGATCACTGCTTACAAATGGCACCTGTGGCAAATGGTGCTCCCCTTCAAGCTCCGGAAACAATTGAGAAAAGCATACTAACCCAGTGGAGGAATGAAACAGCTAAAACTCACAAAGGGATGCAAACCACTAAATGTTATGATTTGGATCTTAAATGTCCTCCAAAAGCTTCTGTGCTGAAGGCTTGGTCCCCAGCTGAGGGCACTATTAGACCTGGTAGAAGCTAGTGGGCGGAAGCTGGTCCCTGAAGACATGGCCTTGAAGAAAGTATTTGAACTCCATCCCCTTCTTGCTTTTTGCTTCCTGAATGCCATGAGGTGAGTAGTCTCCTCCTGACTACCATGATGTGCTGCCTCACCACAGGCCCAACAGCAGTGTGGTCATATGACCATGGACTGAAACCTCCGAAACCAGGAGCCGAAATAAACCTCTCCTCCTTTTAAGTTATTATCTTAGGAATTTTGGCACAGTGAGGGACACTTTTTAACAATGAGCAATGCCCCACACCCATTGTCATGCTTCTCTCCAGTGGGATCCAGGTTCTGAATTCTTTAAAAATATTTTTAAGTTGCTATCTGAACACACACGCTGGAAATTACACGGGTTTTAGTTCTGCCTTTAATCAAGTGAAATTGCACCATAATTTTGTTTAATCATTAAAACATTCTATAGCACATCGTGTCAACAAGAGCCCTTTAAAAGGTTTTAATCAGGCTTAGTCAATCCAGAGCAAGGTAGAGTTACAATATCTACAACAAGACAAGAGGGGCACAAAAGCCCCAAGACAGGCAGCTGAAGTGTCCTCCTGCATCTGTTTCCACTCCACCAGTTTTTATTGTCACTCAGACTTGCCAGTTTTCATGTCCTTTACTATGTCACACTTAGTTTACACATAACAAAGTCTCTCCAAGGAGGGCTGATGGTGTCTATGTGTGTGAGTGTGTGTGTGTGTGTAGATGGGGACCAAAGGCAGGAATCTGAGAGTAGGTACCCTAATTCCAGGGTCTACAGGTACTTCTTGTGTTTAGCTAATTAATATCAGGTAGTTCACCAAGCCCTGGACACATGCAGATGAATCAGAAACACAAAGTCTATTATTCTCAAGTAGCTCACAGGCTAGTAAAGGAGATGATAACAATACAGAAAGCTACAAAAGAATACCTTTGAAACTTACAGATAGGAAGTTTCTAGCTTTTTCCTTAGAATGAATCAGACAAAGAACAGCAGATGAGCTGAATCTTGAGGACATCCGGGATCTGGACACACAGGGAAGAGAGAATGAGAGCCTGGAGCAGGGAACATAAGGAGGGTGGTGAGGTGAGGGAAAGCTGAAGGCCAAAACTCAAGGTGAAGTTTTAATGGGCCATGGACAGTGATCCCGGCTGATCTGTGGATGTCCTCAGAGGCGCTGGATACAGGAGGTCTGCACGCAAGTATCAAAGCACCACATTCCTATGGCTTAGGCTGAGGATGTCCGTGCAGAGCTCTGACAAGACCAGGGCGGGGCTCCGGGCCCCACCTCCCACCCAAGCCTTACTCCAGCCCTCATACTCAACAGTGGCCAAAGTCAGACCTTTTGTGACTGCAAGAAAATGCTTGGTTTTGGACCTGGCCACATGGTGTAGAAAAGAAACCAGAGATACTGGAAGAAAACTTCAGGGGCTGAATCTGAACTTTTAATATTCTCACCACTAGTAAACATCTCCTGTGCCAGTGAATCTGACTAGCATTCCATTCTCTCAAAGAGCAGTAAAGAAGGGGCAAGAGAGTGTAACAGAGGCCAGGCAGGTGTACAGGGAGAGCAAGCAACATGACGTACCACTCTCTCCTACCTCCCCTACCCAGGGGCAATAATAGAGACACAGCTATGCTTTCTGTTTCTTCTGCCAGATGCGACATTCCTTCTTGACTTACATAGCCTTTATTGAAACCTCAAAAGGAAACGCAGGGCAGCTGTTATTTCAAATGTTCCAGTGACTCTCCTGAGTGGGCCACATTGGTTTGAATTTTGAATGTCCTGAAAGTTTAGTCCCAGCCTGGTGCTGCTGGGAGGTCATGGAAGCTTAGGAAGGTGGGGCCTGCTGGAAGGAAGTTAGGCCATTGGGGGGTGAGGGCTCAAAGGGGATTTGAGGATCCTGGTCTTTTTCTCTACCTTTCTGCCTTCCGGCTCATGATGTAACTAGTGTGCTCTGTCACATGCTTGTGCCTTCACCAGAGACTGAAAGCAGAGGGGCCACTTCAAGAGCTCTAGTATTATGAGCCAAGAAAAGCTTTTTATCTTTATAAGTTATTTGTCTTGCATACTTTATTATAGTGACAGAAAGACTAACACCATCTACTTCCCAAATGTTGTCTTTTCCCAGGGCTGAGATCAGATTCCCTTAAGTAAAGACAAGCAGGATTTTCCCTGGATTTCTTTCTTCATGAAATTCAAGGGATACTTCTTTCATATTGAGGAAATAAGCTTCCAGGGAAAACTTTAAACCTAGCTTGTTCAAAGTTCTTGTCTACTGCAGCAAACTTTCAAACAATCAGTCAGCACCCCCCTCTATCCTGTTGTGTGGGCCCTCAGATTAACATCCACCCATAACCCTGGTACCACATTCACTGCATGAACTGGAAATTAGAACAGATTAATCTCCTATTCAACCCAGTCTCAGCCCCTTTCCCTGCTCCTCCCTATCCTTCCCGTGTTTGCTCAAGCTTTTATTTGGTTCCCTATCTTTGGCCAGGTTTTTAGCATCTTTGAAGCAAGGTCTTGAGACTCATTTATCTGTATATTCTCTCCCATGTGCCCACACAAAACTTCTTATGAATTATCATTATTATCTTGCACAATATAGTGAAGTCTTAATTCTGCTACTGAAAGAATAACTCTGCACAAGTTCCTTAATCTGAGATTTCAGTGTCTGCTCTCTCCAAAAGCAAGATAGTGGTAACATCTCCTAGAGCTCTTGTGAGGCTAAAATAGCATTATGGATATAAAGAGCCTAGTTTATTGTACAAGCGCACAACGTATTAGCTGTTATTATCAGGCACTCAGTCATTGTACTTATCAAACAGAATCATTAACAGGCAGCCCTTTGCTAGGTTCTGCTTGGCAGTCAATGGATTGTGCATGGATGCTGAGACCAGGGTGGGAAGGAAAGACGAAAAGCACGTGCAAGCCCACAGGATTCCATTACCCAAGTCTGTTACCAAGAAAAATTGTCAATTTAAGGTTAGGATTTAGAAACAGAGCACTGAACAGAAAGATAAACAGGGATCTGTCCATCTTCTTCAAAACCTGGGGTATTAACTTATTTCCCTTTTAAAATAAAATAAGTCAGCTAAATGAAACTGTGTGCTCAATCAAAGATATCCCACATGTATACCAGAGAAAGGAGAGAAGGAGGAGGAAGGTTGGAGGGAGAAAGAGAGGAGGGAGGAGCAGAGGGAGAGAGATGGAGAGACAGAGGCAGAGACCTGGCGGTGGAGCCTGGAAGGCTGGGTTCCTGGTACCTGTGTCCTTCTCCCCAGGTTCTTCCTGTTGAATTTCACACTCCTATGTCTTCCCCATGTGAGAATTACCACCACCAGGAAAATCAATCTTCAGCTACGTGTTGGGTTTTATCTATTTATTTATTTTTTATTTTATGGAAAAAAGGTAAAGCAAAATTTTGTAACAAAATAATAGGAAAATAATAATAGTTGATACATTTCACATTGTTAACTTTAAAGTAGTTATTCAGAGTACAAGATACAGGCATTGAAATTTTTCTAGTCAATACTAGCACAAACCTTCCTTTT
>NW_004955442.1:2138082-2202162 GCF_000276665.1 Chinchilla lanigera
TTCTCCACTGCTGGTGGGAATGCAGACTGGTGAAACCACTGTGGAAATCAGTTTGGAGATTCCTCCGAAAACTAGGTTTAGAGGTCCCATTCAACCAAACCTTCCTTTTCAATGAGCTAAGAAACACTAGTAGTATAACTGACTTACATTTTTTCCCTTTTCCATTCTGTCCTCTCCCCTTTCCCTCATCCTAGATCCTTTTTCCTTTTGAATAATTTCTTCCCATTTCACAATATCTATTGTACATTTTAGACCTTATTTACTCTTTTAGTTTCTCACACCAGGGAGGCAATATAATGTTTACACAAGTGAATCTGATTTATTTCACTTATGAGTATGGTTTCAAGTTGCATCCATTTATTGATAAAGTTTCAAGTTCATCCTTCTTTATGGCTGAGTAGTACTCCATTGTATAAAAATACCATGTCTTTTTTATCCATTCCTCGGTTGATGGGCATTTGGGTTGTTTCCAAGATTTTGCTATGACAAATTGTACTGCTATAAACATGGGTGCACATATATCACTGTGGTACGATGCTTTTAATTCTTCTAGGAAGATACCCAGAAGGGGAATAGTAGGTCAAATGGAGCATCTAATCCTAGTTTTTTGAGGAATCACCATACTGTTTCTACACTGGTTTCACCAGTCTACACTCCCACCCACTGTGGAGAACGGTTTCTTTTTCACCACAGTGCCTCCAGTATTTATTGTTGGTTTATTTCTTGATGATAGTCATTCTTTTTGTGCTGAGATGGATTTTCTTTATTTTTTGTAGAGCCTCCTGGTGAAGAAAGAGTTAAATATATCTGGCTGTGGACTCTATTTACTCCACTCACTCTGGGTGATTTGGGATATGTTATCTAAATCTCTTACACCTCAAAAATCTTCATCTGAAAAACTGGAGTCCATAACCCCACACTGGTGCTTTTTGGTGTTCGGTGACATTATACACACAAAGTTATACACACCTAGAAGGTGCTGAAAATCTAAAGGCAGTTGCTGGTAATCATAGTAATACTGGTAGTACCAATGGTAATGATCAGAGTAATAATATCACCAGCAGTATAGTAACTGTAGCAGCTTTAGCAGTTCGATGGTACTAACAAGAAAGCTTTTTCCAGCTTGATTCTCTCACACAGCAATTTCTAGCATCTGCTACTGAAACTGGCTGAAGCCAGGACACACTTAGACAAATTCCTTCTACACAGCAAAGTGCTTAAGCTATTGTTCAGGAAAAATTCCAAGAATCTGCTCAAGGATAATCTTAAACAATCAAGAATGGACATGCTCAGAAGCAACCAGCTTGCCCAATGACCTTTGATGTCACAAGCTCAAAATCTCTGACACAGAACACGATAACCTTCACACACACACAACCAAAGTGCCTCTAAAACTAATTCAATCAAAGCAGCTTCTTCCTTCTCCTAACCTATAAATTCCCTGTCTACCAACTGACTGGGGAGGCAGATTCAAGCTTACAACTACCAGCCTCCTTGTGACTTGCCCATACAGTAAAATTCTCTTTTTGCAAAACCCAGTGCCACAGTATTGACTTCTACATGCAATGAGCAGCGAGCTCTTGTCAGATATGAAGACCGTCTTAGGAACTCCTGGTGATCTCTAAGATTTAACTTATAACAGGGACTCAGAATTAAAATATGTGATCTTACAATACTTTGTCCCAACTGAGCTTCATGTTAATAAATATTCAGATTCTTCACTGTGTACTGGTGCCTGGGTCTATCTTAAAAATAGGATGATGGCTGGGCATGGTGGTGCACACCTGTAATCTTAGCAATGTAAGAGGCTGAGGCAGGAGGATTACAAGTTGGAGCCCAGTCTGGGCAACTTAATGCCTTAGCAAAATATCATCTCAAAATAAAAAGGGGTGGGGATATATCTCAGTGGAAGGCCCTGGGTTTAATCCTAGTAACAAAAATATTTTTAATTAAAAAAAAATTTGAAGTTGGGTACCAAAATGATAGTAATCAGAATAATAATAATTCTCTGCGAGGGGCTGGGGATTTAGCTCAGCGGCAAAAGCGCCTGCCTGGCAAGCGCACGGTCGTGAGTTCGGTTCCCGGTACCGGAAAAAAACAAAAAAAAAAATTCTCTGCGGGCTGGTAACTTATTTGCAAATATGCCTTAAGTATTCTCTCAGGCCCATCTCAACACCTTCTCAAGGGTGGCGATTACCTTAGCAGCGCTGTGAGTGTGACAGTAGATCAAGCCCCCAAAAGACAGAAGTGCTGAGCTCCTGAGCCAGAGATCCTCACGGAAGACAGCTGCCAACTCCAGGCAGGCGTAGCCCCTCTTACAAGACAATAAAACACTGTGGAAAATCGCCTGCCATTCAATTGTGCTCTCGAATCATTTTATTTTCCCTCGGATTCCTTGTTCAAACTTCTGAGGAAACTAATTTGGAAGAAGGTCAGTGTTTTAAAAGGGGAGCTGGGTTCCCTGCATATCCTGTTTAGGCTGCTTTGAAGACAATAAGGAGCAACTGGAAGCTTTAAAACTTGTTTCTGCACCAAAATCACTTTTAGTATGAAAAACACCTGTGACCTCAGACCCATACCTATTTGTAAATTTCTTCTATATGTCACATGATCAGGTCAGTGGACAGGCTCTGGGGGCACCGCTGCACACATGGTGATCACAACTGTGATTTCAGGGTGTCTATACCTCCTGCCACCAAGAGCTGACTGCTCCCCACAGGCACAGGTGGCAGTGGGACCTGCAAGAAGGCTTAGATCTAACCAGTGTTTGGCTTTTTGTTTTCTCCACCTAGAATTTAAGGAGAGGTTGCTGAAGAGTGAGGAATTGAGAGACTTTGTAATGCCTTTGTTAAGACTGAGTTCCAGGCCTATGTTTGGGTACCAGGGGTTCTGCTTGTCTGTCTGGTTCAGAAGGGCAGTATTCCCATCAAAGGCTTTGGACTTCCTCAGGAAGCAGACTGAACGATATACACCTGCGTCCAGGAAGAAGCGCACGCTTGAGCCCAGAGCCCCCCTGCAGATCAGACATCATCTCAGCTGTCTTGCTCCCTGGAATCTATGCTTCTTTGACACCCTACGCACTGAACCTAGTGTGCAGAAGCTGAGCATGCCTGAGCTGTCTTCTCTGAATCGCAATTCTTGCCATCTTCACAGTAATTTCTGCTAGGGATTTTTTTACCCTTGACTATCAGTTGGAAGTTGACTTGTGTGATTCCCTGTTTTATGTTTCCTCCATATCTCTTCCTTTTCTTCCTTCTATCTTGATTATATGTAAAAGTTCCTTCTGTCCATTTTTCTCTCATTCAGTCGGCCTGGTGGTAGATCAGAACCCAGATCATATGGCTGAACAGAAATGGGTATACTAGGAGATGGAATATGCTTGAAATTTCTTAAGGACAACTCTATACTCACTCAAACCACCCATCAAATGGGAACCTACAAAAAAGACATTTTTACACATGCAAAGACCTGAAATATTTCATTCTCATGCATCTTTTTTTGGGAAACTACTGGATAAATGGATGATTAATGGATGGACGGATGGATGGATGGGTGGATGGATGTCACCAAGAAGAAGAAATAAAAAAAGAGGAACACACAGGATCTAAGAAATCGAATGTGGCAGATCAGAGATGTTAAGCCCCGGAACAACATTGAGCTACAGTCTTCGAGAGTGTGCCAGCCAGTAAGTGTGGTCAGGGAGATGCCATTAGGAAAAAAGGATGGAACCTGTACAGTGTTTGCAGCTGCGTTTACACATTTGGAAAGCTGTTGAGTGGAATTGACAAAGTAGTTGGGAAACTCAGAAAAAATGTATATATAGAGAAAAAACCAAACACAGTTCTGCAATGAACAATATTTATAGTCAGAATAACATGAACATTATTATTACTCTAACCCAAAATTTTAATGTAATTAAATTGAGACATTCTACATGGAGACAAGAAAAGGTAGGGAGAGAACTTGGGGGGAAGTTTATTAAAAAGAACTAAACCCTTAGCTATTATATAACTAAAAGCCCATAGGTAATTTCTAAAACTCATGATTTTGATAATGAGAATATAAGTATAAGATATTGTTATGGTTTGTCTGTGTGTCCCCCCAAAGCCTCATGCGGCCATGGGGCAGGCTTTTAGAGTTGATTGAAGTGTGACAGCTCCACCCACCCTGGGGTGGATAGTTTGCATATGTAAGGGAGAGGAAAAGAGTGCTTGAGGCCATTCCTGGCTTTTGTGTTTTGTTGCTTTTGCTGTGTTCAGACACCATGAGCTGTAGCCCTCTGCCACGTGCCACTCTGCCTTATAATCTGCTAAGTACGGACTGAAACCTCCACAACTGTAAGCGAAATAAACCTTTCCTTCCTTAATTTTGGGTGTCAGGTATTTTGTCCCAGCAACAAGAGAAAAGTAACTCAACCAGATATAAACATATGGAAGGAAATACTTCCCCCAAAAACAGCTAAAAAAAGTATGAAGTTATTTCTAGGGAGCTAGACCTGGTGAATAGAGATGGTGAGAACAGGACTGGTCTATTTCCCTGTAGGTATTTTAAGATTTAAAATTATTAATTATGTATTACTTGGCTAAAGTGAGAAAATAAAATTTAATAGTGTTTATCATCAAGAATGGAACACATAGAAAAATGTAAAAAGGAAATGCAAAGCAATTACATTCTCACAACCCTGAGATAACCACTATTCATATTTTTCTGAATTTCATTACAACCTTCTTACTGCATTTTTAAGGAATCAGTAATTATAAAATACTATGGTTTTCTTATTTTACAAGTTCATACAATATACCATGAGGACTTTTTCAAGTCATTAAAATTGTTTAAAACATTATCTTAACATCTGCATTATAGTCCACTAAGGAGATTTACAATAATTTACCCAATCAGGCCCTTATTATTGAACATTTAAGTTCTGTCCAATTTTTCATTTTGATTTTTTTCAACAATGCCACAATGAACATTTTTATATATAAACTTCTTCCTTCATCTCTGATTATTTCCTTAGAAGTGCAATTACTTGATCAACAATGAGAAAGACAAATATTTAATGAGCAAAAAAGCAATGGAATTGTTATATGAACTTTAAAAACCCATGCATAATTGTTTTAGATTTTTTTAAAGCACAACATTTAACACATCTTCCTTGAATTGTTCTTCACCCTAGGGCAAGCCACATCTGCCAACTTCTAGGCAAAATGACTAGACTGCAGGTGGAAGGGAATGGGTACTTAGACAATGACTTCTGCAAAGAGAGATTACAGGGAATAGTTAGCATCATTAAATGGTTTGCCCTGGAGCTTCCCCGACTTCTGTTGTCATAAATTATCTCTAGAAATCTCTCACAGCCCTGAGATCACCCTGACCCGGTAACATCTACTGGCAGAGCTGGGATTGGAACCTGAGGTTTCTTCCTAATGCCTACTCTACTGCACGCCATAATTTCACCGGTTTGAATAGATAAGTAAACACTTAACTCTTTTGCTGTCTTAAATGATCATTGCCATTTTAAAGATGAGTCAATAAAAAAGACATTTCATGGTCAGCCAAAGAGTTTGTGGATACCTTAAATATTAAGCACATGACTCTCTGAAAGGAAAAATGAGCTATTGTAGAATGAGAATCTATGATTTTTGTCAAATACAAGGAAATGAAAGGACTAGATTCTTATTTGCAGGTAGAATAGAAGGTTAAGTCAAATTATTTAAGATTTGATTATAAAAGAGAAAACATTGAATGTGCCTTTGCTCCCTTTTGTTTCTATAACGGTCTCAGATTCCTTGCCTCTTTTTATTCATGCAAATATTAGATAGTAGTTGATACTATTTTCCCCAAACCTCCCCTCTCTTTCTCTTTCTCGTTCTCTTTCTCTTTCTCTATGGATCATTGTAAAGGCAATAGACTTCTCAGGCTCATGCGTGTTGGTTTTGGTGATGTGACTGGCTTTAGCCAGTGGTATGAGGGCAAATGTGACCATGTGTGAGTTTATAATACAGAATATAAGACGCATCCTGTACTTCTGATCACTCATCCTGCACCAGTGTCATCTCTATGAGGAGAGATGTTCCAGGGCTCACATACAGAGTAGACATAAATACAATCACAACCTAAAGCACAGCTCACCAGGCCAACCCTCAGCTGTGTGACCAAAAAATAAACATGAAAGTGATATGCAAATAATAAGCATTGTTGTAAACCAAGGAATTTCTAAAATTGTCATGTAACCTTGATGCAACAATGACTGACTAATACATAGCAAGTGACTAATGTAATACACAGTAGCTGACCTCTTCAAATCTTCTCTTTCTGTGCATTAGTATCATATGCATAAAGACCTTCTTAATGCTACAGAAAGAAATGACAATGACTTCTTAAATTATAAACCATATTATAATTAACAATATTTTATAACCTGCTGTTTCATTTATTTCTCACAATAGAAAATGAAGTCCAGAAGGGTAATATGTTTTGTATAGGGTCATATATTGACTAAGAGGTTGGGTGAGGGTTTAACTTCAAGTAAAATCAATCAATAAAACATCTCCCACCCATATAAAACTATAAAATACAGCAATATAAATGGTTCAGTGAAATTAATCTAAGATGTTGACAACAAATACCCGCAGGAGATTATTACCAGTTGGAATGGAAAACAAGGGAATCCCATCAACAACATGGTTAGAGAATTTAATTGGTTAGCATTGGCAGCCATTTCTTACATTCTTCTATAGTCAGGGAGAAATCTGACTTGTCAATGTGAAAAGCAAATATTACTTTTCCTAGGGAAATTCTTCCCCTGTGACATCCAGGGTGTAGCTCTACGGCCACATAAAATGTCGCAGTAAACAACTCAATATATATTTCAAGCATTAATTGCCTTCCCAGACCTTGGAATTTCTCACTGAGCTCACTCACAAGTTTTATGGAGGGCATAAAATTTATTGTGTTGACATACCCTTTAAAGTGCTGAATTCATCAAGGCCACATCAGGCCTGGATGACATTATGGAGAGTGAGTCAAATCTTTTTATTGGAAGTTTTGTTCCATGCCTCTACTTTACATTACAAATTAAGCCACTGGAAAAAAATGGCAACACTTTTTAAGAAAAATGTAATCATCCTTTCCAGGCACTTTCACAGAAATGTAATGAAGGCACATTATCTATTCCAAAGAAGTCTGGCCTCAGCAACCAGACAAAATGATGACAGTCTGTGTTTGAAATGTCTGTTTGTAGCAATGCCGAATCAGAGAGCTCCCCCGAGATTCTCAGATTAAACGATGAGCTCGAAGATTTGGTTATGAGACCTTTGGATTGTTTCAGGGGAACTTTATTGTTACATGATCCACCGAACTGATAATTGTTCAAAACTTGACCTCTGAGATGATTGCTTGCAACTCACATTTGAGAAGAGAATATCTTAAAATATAAAAAGACCTCAAAGCATAGAGGAAAGAACAGCTTCTGTAAAGGTCTTAAGGAAAATAAGGAAATGGCAAAGAGAAAAGGACATTGCTAGAATATATACAAATGATCCAACAAATATGGACAAAAGGACATTGAGAACAAATATCATTCAAGGAGTTACATAAACACCACTGATCGGTAAAACAGAGCGTAATATGGCCTCCAGGGTCAATAATCCAGAGTCACACATCAGTATAATGCCTCATTTACTTAAACACAAGTGTTTATTAAGGACTCCAGAGCCAGACTGCCTGGGTTCAGATCCTGCCTTCTTCATGTATCTGTGGCATCCCTTTGGGCAACATATTTTATTCTTCTCATTTTAGTTTTCATCTACAAGATAATGATCTAACAATTCTTTTCCCATAAGATTGTTAAAAAGATACAGGAAGTTAGTGAATGCACAGTACTTATTATGTGCCAGGCAAGTGCACCCAGTATGCCTGTTAATTACAAAGACGCACTAAGTGCTTCAAGGAAGAAAATTAAAACATCCAAGTTTCCTTGTGCATCTTACGTTCTAGTAATAGAGATGATCCACTAAATAGAGAATTATTACCCAATGTGAAAATGCCTGAAAGACCGTGTTCCTTGGGATGACTTTGGAGTCAAATGAAAGACATTCTCAGGGATACACTGGTATCTGCCCCACCCGCCCTTCAGTGGGGAGAACCAAACACGTGCTGACCCACAGATGAACATACCAGTTTTTTTTTTCTTTTTTGTCTTTCTGAGGCAGGGTCTCGCTATGCGGTTCAGGCTGGCTTAAGCACACTTTGTAGCCCAGGCTGGCCTTGAACTCACAACAATCCTCCTGCCTCAGCCTCCCAAGTGCTGGGATTACAGGCATGCGCCACCACACCCGACTGAGCACACCAGTTTGACACTGGGTGCTAGTTATTGCTGTGTAACACATTACCCCAAAATGTGATGGTTTAAAACAACCATTATCTTGCAGTTTCTCTTGATCAGGAGTCTGCAAACAGCTTGGCTGAGAGCCTGTAGCTCACAGTTGCAGTTGGCAGTCAGAGCTGCTATTTCACCTGAGGACTCATCTTGAGGGGATCTACTTTCAAAGTCACTCAGGCAGACTTTAGCAGCCCCCAGGCCTCTGTTATTACCAGGTGAGTCTTTATGCAAAGACTTTTCTGATGAGATGGAAGTAATGGACTAACGAGGAGAAAAAAACCCTGAGCTAGAAGCCACAGTCACTTTATACCCTTAACTGAAATGACCTCCATTACTTATACCATATGACGTTTTCGAAGCAAGATGATAATTCTAGTCCATATTAAATGGGTGGGAACTGCACAGAACACAAACCTCAGAGTACAGGGATGATTAGGAGCCCTCTTTTCACTGTAACCATCACCTTTGGTTCATCTTTGGATCACCTTAGGCACTGGATCTTTCAAAAAGAAATGTGGCAAAAAGCTTAGGGAAGAAGAAAGTTAGAAATGCTGTTATCCAATACCCTTACCACTAACCACTAAGAGGAAGAGAAGCCAATCATCCCTTAGTCAACGTTCCATTCAAACATCGTCTTCTCACAGAAGCATCCCTTGGCTGTTACGTGAGTGTGACCCTTCATCCCAGTGCACACTCACCTATGATCGTCCTTTGTTTTGAACATTATATGAGCTATTCTTATTTATTTGCTTGCTCATTATATTTTTCCACCCACTATGTTGCAAGCTCCATGAAGTCAAGGACCTTGTCTTCCTCAAAGCTCTAGTACACAGTAAATATTTATCAAATGACTGTCAGGTTCTCTATATAAACCAGAGGCAACTGACCTCAAAGTTCCAGAAATGTTAAAAACACCAATGTAGCGTATGGAGAAAAGTGAGAAATAAGGATTTGCTGTGATTTTCTTTTAAACAACAACCTGGTTAAAAGATTAAAGGAACCAGGAAACTCTTCAGAAGGAAGGAAAAACTGAGATGTCTGAAGTTTGTTCTAGATTTGGTAAGGCAAAGAGAAGAGTTTTATTTACGGAAGCCCAGGGTGGGAGTAGAAGTCAGACAGGCAAAGCAGGATCAGATTCAAGGACTTTGAACATCTAAATAGGGGATCTGTAGAGAACTGAAAGGCAATCTCAATCCATAGCCAGTCGCCTGGTCAGCCAATACACTGAGGCTGGCGTGTCTCTGTGCCAGCCAAACAGCTGAATCAAGGGTGTCAACATGGACAGTCTTTCCCTAACTGTCTCTAAAACTGTCCCCAAATGAGAAACACTGCACCTGTCATAAAATTAGATACGTACCAGCTTATTTCCCTGGGATGAGTGAACATCCTTGAATATAACTGGTTAGGGCCCTCTAGAGGAATAGAATCAATATAAAATTTATGTACAATGATACAAAGGCATTTATTAGGTAGGATCACAGGATCAGAGGAGGGAGATGGCCATCTGTGAGCTCAGAAGTAGAAGAATCCAAAGTGGCCGTCTGCATGCCAGAGAGCCAGAGGGTCCAGTGCAGACAAAGGTGGAAGGCCAGGAATTTCACTGTAGTCATCTGTGCGGGTCTGAAGAGTCGAGGTTGGAGTGCTGAAGATGCTAATAACAATGTCCAAAGGCCATGGGGAAGGAGACTGGAGCTCTTCCAAAAATGGAGACACTTCCTTCTTTTCTTTTTTATTCTATCCAGGCTAAAAACCTATTAGTTGGGGCCACTCGCATCCCTAGGTTGGTCTTCTCTCCAAAGTTTACTTACCTACATGTCAATCATCCACAGACAAACCTAGAGCTTTACTAATCTGTTAGTTCATTCTTACTCAAGTCAGTTAACAATCATAATGAACTACTTCCTTTTACTTTGATTTTGTGTCTATCCAGAAAGCTGTTGGTAAGTGACTGGACTGCTCCAGGGTTTCTACAGAGACTCAGCTTGGAACAAGTGCCCATTTCTGATCTGACCCTCTGGCCAGGAAGATGGAGTTCTCCAGCTGGCCACACCCAGGATATGTGGCTGCTTGTTGCTATGGAGTGAGGTCAGACACAGCCACAATAAAGTCACAAGATTTAAAAGGTAAAAGAAAATGATACTGCACATTGAAACTAAGGTGTTTGTCCAAAGAAGCTGAAAGGTCCTTAGAAGACAAAACACAGATGGCTGCTACACACTGGGTTCTCAGGACAGTTCTTGGTGTCCCCGCATCTTAGGAGAGACTTCACACACAAATGAAGACAGTGTGGAGGAACAGAGCCAGCAAGAGAACTCCAGGATGTGTAAGCACATAGCCCATACAGAAAAGCTAAATACTGTTCATGATATATCTGTAAGAATAGCACCAGGACATAGTAGGCACTCAACAGATATTTGTCTAAATAACTGAAATCCAAAAGAGAAGAGAACTCTTACAAATTAAAGAGATTTAAGAATAGTCATATATAAATGCTCATGTGTGCTCTTTCTCTAGGGTAAATAACTAGAAACAGGGTGACTGAATTATACATAGGTATATGTATTATTTTGCTATTGCAACCGTAATAAATTACTACAAACTTAATGGGTTAACACGAATTTCTTATTTTATAGTTACAGAGATGAGATATTTGTAATGCATTTCACTGGGGCAAAATCAAGATTTTGGCAGGTTTGCATTCTTTTCGGAGGCTGCAGGAAAGAATCTATTTTCTTTCTTTTTTTAAAGAATCTATTTTCTTGCTTTTTTTTCAATATTCCGTGACTCTTGGCCACTTTCTCCTCTTCAAAGCCAACAATGTAGAATCTTCAAAGTTTTCTCCCTGGCCCACCTGTCTCTCTGTTATAAAGCTTCTTATAATTACATTTACCCATACAAATCATTCAAAATCTTTGTCTATCTCAAAAATCATTTTTTAATTTTTTTATTTAAAAAAAGATAAAAACCCAGAATTTCAAAACAAGATAATAGGAGAGTAACAATAATTAATACATTGTGTTTTGTTATCTTCAGAGTAGTTACCCAAGGTAAGTAAGATATATACGCATGAGATATTGGCCAAACAATATTAGCACAAATCTTTCTTTTCAACAAACTAAGAGAAATTAGCACTATAACTATCTTAACTCTCTTGTTTAGTTATATATATATATATTTTTTTTTTCCTTTTCCCTTCCTTTCCCTTTTCCTCCATCATGGTTTCTCTTTTATTTTGAACAGTTTCTTCCCAATTCACAATACCTACTGTACATTTTGGGTCCTATTTACTCATTCAGCTTCTCACACTAGTGAGACTATATGATATTTACACACCTGGGTGTGGTTTATTTCACTTAGGAGTATGGTCTCTAGTTGCATCCATTTACTTATTAAAATCTCAGGTTTAGCCTTCTTTATGGCTGAGTAGTATACTATTATATAAAAAAACACACCTCTTTTATCTGTTCCTCAGTTGATGGGCATTTAGGCTGTTTCCAAGATTTAGCTATGACGAATTGTGCTGCTACAAACATGGGTGCACATATATCACTGTGGTATGATATTTTTAATTCTTCTGGGAAGATACCCAGAAGGGGAATAGCTGGGTTAAGTGGAACATTTAATCGTAGTTTATTGAGGAATGTCCGTACTGATTTCCACAATGATTTCACCAGTCTACACTTCCACCAACATTGGAGAGGGGTTCCTTCTTGCCCCCAGCCCCACCAGCATTTGTTATTAATTGATTTCTTGATGGCAGCCATTCTTTCTGGGATGAGAAAGTTGCTTTAATTTGTATCTCTTGGCTGACCAATTATGTTGAACATTTTTTCATATATTTATTTTCTATTTGTATTTCTTCCTCTTAAAAGAGTGTATTCATCACAGATACCCAGTTTTAGATTGAGCCTTTGAATTTGGGGGGTCTGATTTTTTTCAATTCTTTATACATTCTAGATATAAATCCTTTGTCTGAGGGACAACTGGTTAAAATGTTTTCTCATTTTTGTGGGCTGTCTTTTCACTCTGTTGGTGATTTCTTTTGTTGTACAAAAGGTTTTTAGTAAGGTGAGACCCCATTTGCTGATTCTTTGTAGTATTTCCCATGAGGTCTGGGTTTTGCTCATGAAGTCTCTGCCTACACCTATGTCTTCAAGATTTCTACCTACTTTCTCTTCCAGTAGATTTACTGCTTCTGTTTTAATATATAGATCTTTGATCCGTTTTTACTTTAGTTTAGTGCATGGTGTTAGGCATGTGTCTAGTTTTAGTTTTTGTCATGTGGAAAGCCAGTTTTTCCAGCACCATTTATTAAAGAGGCTATCTTTCTTCCAGTGAACATGTTTGGCCCCTTTGTCAAAGATAAGGTGGCTGAATGGTCTGGAGTTGTGTCTGTTTCTTTTACTCTGTCCCACTGATCCTCAGGTCTGTTTTTTAGCCAAAATTATATTGTTTTCATCAGAATAGCTTTGTAGTATAATTTCAAGTCAGGATTGTGATATCCCCTGACTTGCCTTTGTTGCCTAGAAATACTTTTGCTACTCTAGGTCTCTTCTGGCACCAAATGTATTTTAGGAATGTTTTCTCTAGATCCATGAGGTATGCTAATGGTATTTTAATCAGGATTGCATTAAATCTATGTAACAATTTTGGAAGTAGGGCCGTTTTCATTATGTTGGTTCTTCCTATCCATGAGCACAGGATATCTTTCACTTTCTGATATCCTTTTCAATTTCCTTTTTCTGAGTACTGTAATTTTCAATGTATAGATCTTTTACTTCCTTTGTTAGATTGATTCCTCAGTATTTCATTTTTTTGGATGATATTGTGAAGGGTGTTGTTTCCTTAATTTTTCTCTCAGTGAGTTTTTTTTGTGTATGTACAGGAATGCTACTGATTTTTGAGTGTTGATTTTATATCCAACTACACTGTTAAATTTGGTTATTCAATCTCAAAGTTATTTAGTGGAAGTTTTGGAGTCTTCCATGTAGAGTATCATGTCATCTTCAAATAACAATAATTTAATTTCTTTCTTTTCTATCCTTATTCCTTGTATTTCTTTCTCTTGTCTAATTACTCTGGCTAATGTTTCCAGATCTGTATTGAATAGGAGTGGTTATAATGTACATCCTTGTCTTGTTCCTGATTTTAGGGAGAAAGCTTTCAGGTTTTGACAATTTAGTATGATGTTAGCTATTGTTTTGTCATAGATGGCTTTTATCAGATTGAGGTGAAGACCATCTATTCCAATTTTCTGTAGGGTTTATATCATGAATAGGTATCAGACTTTGTTAAATGCTTTTTCTGCATCTATTGAGATGATCATTTTTGTCTTTGGTTCTGTTAATATTATGTATCACATTTATTGATTTGTATCTGTTGAACCATCCCTGCATCCCTGGGTTGAATCCTACTTGGTCATGATGTATAATCTTCTTGATGATTTGTTGCATTCTGTTTGCCAGTATCCTACTGAGGATTTTTGCATCTATGTTCATTAGGGAGATTGGCCTGTAGTTGTCGTTCTTTGTTGGGTTCTTCTCTAATTTTGGAATCAGAGCAATACTTGCTTCCAGGAATGAGTTTGAAAGTATTGCTTCCCTTTCAATTTCCTTAAAGACTTTCAGCACCAGTGGCATTAGTTCTCTAAATTTCTTGTAGAATTCAACAGTGAATTTGTTAGGGCCTGGGCTTTTCTTTGTTGGTAAGTTTCTAATTACATTTCCAATTTCATTGGCTGATATTGGGTTATTTAGAATTTTTATATCTTCTTGATTTAGTTTTGGCAATTCAATTGTGTCTAAGAATCTGTCCATTTCTTCTATTTTTTTGATCTTTTAGAGTATAGGTTCTCAAAATAGGTATTGATCTTCTGGATTTCTGTAGGATCCATTGTGATTTCCCCCCTTTCATTCCTAATTGCCTCAATTTGTATTTTTCTTTCCTCTTTTTGATGAGGTTGGCAAATCATTTATCAATTTTATTCATTCTTTCAAAGAACAAACTTTTTGCTTCATTGATGCTTTGTATGGTTTTCTTAGTCTCAATTGCATTAATTTCTGCTCTTATCTTTATAATTTCCTCCCTCCCTCACACAAGCTTTGGGTTTATTCTTCTTTTTCCAGAAGTTTGAGGTTCAACATTAGGTTGTTATCTGAGCTCATTCTGTTTTCCTGAGTGAGAGTTCACTGCTATAAATTTCTGTCATATGACTGCTTTCTTTGCATCCCATAAGTGCTGGTATGTTGTACTGGCATTATTGTTTAATTGTAAATATTGTTCAATTTCATCCTTAATTTTGTCTGTGACCCATTGGTTGTTCAGAAGGGTGTTGTTTAATTTTCATGTGTTTATGTAGTTTTTGTGATTTCTTTTGCCATTGATTTCCAGTTTCATTTCACTATGGAGAGATAGTATGCATGGGATGATTTCAATTCCTCTACATTTACTTAAGTGTGTTTTATGGTTTCAACATGTGGTCTGTTTTGGAGACTGTCCCATGTGCAGAAGAATGTGTATTCTTATGTTTTAGGGTGGAATACTCTGTAAACATCTCTCAAGCCCATTTTTTCATAGGCTTGGTTTAATTCTGATATTTCTTTGTTGATTTTTTTGTCTAGTTGATCTATGTATTTGTGAGAGTGGGGTATTAAGTTTCCCCACTACAATTATGTTAGTGCTCATTTGATTTTTTTCATGTCTGTTAATATTTGTTTTACGTAGTTAGGTGCACTGGTATTTGATGTATTTTAAATATTTATAATATTGTTATCTCCTGCTTCTGGAGTTTTCCTTTCACATGTATGTAGTGACCTTCTTTGTCCCTTTTGATCAGTTTTGGCTTAAAGTTTACATTGTCTGCAAATAGAATAACTACCTCTGCTTTTTTCTGAGTTCCTGTGGCATAGAGAATTTTTTCCATTCTTTGACCTTTAGTCTATGAATTTCTTTATGGGTTAAATGTTTCTTGAATGTAGCATATTATTGGATCTTGCTTCTTGATCCATTCTGCCAGTATGTTTCTGTTGACGGGTAGATTGAGGCCATTTACATTGATGGTTATAACTGATATGTATTGGCTTATCTTTTTCATGTTATTTTTCTGTTGTTGTCTCCCTGACTTTCTTCTCTGTTTAATTGCTTGCCCTGCCTGATGACTTCTTCCTATTGTTGTTCTTCTGGTTGTGGTCTTTGTTTTCTCTTTCTCATATATCCTTTAGGGCATTCTGAAGAGCTGGTTTGGTGGTCATGAATTTCTTCAGCTGTTCTTTCTCATGGAAGTGTCTTATTTCTCCATTGATTTTGAAGGATAGTTTTGTGGGATATATCAATCTGGATTGAAGATTGTTTGTTTTTAGGGTTTGAAATACCGTGCTCCAATCTCTCCTTGATTTGAGGGTTTGTTTTCAGAAGTCTGTTGTGATTCTGATGGGCTTTCCTTTAGAGATGAGTTACTTGTTTTCTCTAGCTGCTTTTAATATTTTGTTCTTGTTCTGAATTTCTGGTACCTTGATTATTATATATGTTGGTGTAGACTTATTTTGGTCATGGGTACTTGGAGCTATATATCTTTGTTAATTTGTATGTCAAATTCTTTCTCTATGTTTGGGAAGTTTTCTGTCATTATTTATGTGAAGAGGTTTATAATGGCTTTTTCACTATCACTAGATTTCTCACTTACGTCAATCAATGTTATGTTGTCTTTTTTGCTTCATCTTGTGGCTGTTGGATTGACTTTTTGTGGTCTTTTTCTATTTTTAATATATGTTTCTTTTCCTGGCCACTAGTTACAATTGTGTCTTCCAGATCTGGTATTCTATCCTCACTTTAATTCATTCTGTTGTGTATACTTTCAAAGGAGTTTTTAATCTCTTGGATTTGTGCTTGGATCTGTTTCATCCATTCCATTTTTTTTTTTTATGTTGGGCATTCATAGTTTTCATTAGCTCCTCTATTTTTTTATTTGTGTCTACTTTAATGTCATTCATTTTGATCATCATTTCTTTTTGCACCTTAGAAATTATTTTCTCCTATAGCCTTTTCCATTTGTTTTTCCACTTCTGCTACTATCATTTCAAAAAGTTCCTGTGGTTGGTTTCTGATTTCCTCTATCTCTTTGTGCTCTGGACTTATCTTGTGGGCTGAGCATTTGAGGTTGCAGTTTGCTTCTTCGTCTTGTTATTTTTTTACTTTATATATTTTATTTCGTTTTCTGTGTTGATGCTTATAGATTTCTTATGTTAAGTAAGCTTTATCCCTAGTATTGAGGTTTCCATAGGATATGTCTGTTCCTCGGGATGTCTTTTAGATGTAGGTGGTTTTTGGCCTTTATGTGTATCCAAGAACCTACCTTACCAATATATTAAGAGCATTTAATTGCTACCTATTTGACTCAGTGCCCAGTCCTTCGGTTCTGGACTATTTTGATGGTTATGACACCTTACAATAACAGTATTGCAATACAGGGGAGAAAAACTGATTACAACAGGTATGACATCCCAGTTAAAGTAGTACAGCTAGCAATAACATTAGACTCAAGCACAGCCTGGCTATTGACAAACTTTGGTAACTATTAACCTGAAACCTTTAACCACAGGAGCAAATTCTACAGTTATATAACAGAATCCAGTGTATACAAGGAACTTGTTAACAATGATTTTCCCCAGCACTCAAGAGGCTGAGGCAGGAGGATCATTGAGAGTTTGAGACAAGCCTGGGCTACAAAGTGAGCTCAAGGCCAGCCTGAACCGCATAGGGAGACCCTGTCTCAAAAGACCAAAAAAAAAAAGAAAAAAAAGGATTTAAGAGATTTACTAACTAAATGCAATGCATGGATCTTATTTGATCTGGAATTAAAGAAATCAACTGTTAAAGAAAATTAGTCAGAGAAATTTGGGCACAAACTGTATGACCATGGTATTAAGGAATTATTGTTAATTATTTAATCATGGCATCTTAGTAAAGTTTTTCAGAACTTACCTCCCAAAGCCATGTACTAAAATATTAGCAGATAGAGTGATATAATCTAAGATTTACTTTGAAGGAGTTCATGCTGGTTGGAGGGTAGAGATGAAACAAGATTGTCAACATATTGCAAGAAATGGGTAATGGTTATATTGGGGAATCACTGTACTAATCATTATAGTTTTAATCATAAAATGTTTTAATCTCTAAAAACATTTGTTGAATGGATGATATAAGGAATATGTTGACCCAAAATATGATTGATGCTTTCTGAAAACATTACCTTCCTAATAGTGGAATAATCTAACTTAGAGTGTTATAAGGTGGCCAGAGTAGAAAAGGAGGAACTCAGATGCCAGAAGAACCTTGATTAAGCCAATACAGAGCACAGGCTGATGATCTATGGCCCATGGGCCATGCCTGGTCCTCCTCCTGTGAGATATATATATACATACATTAATGTTTGAAGAAAATTTTTATTCTGGTTGAAGAAACCCGGATATTTTCTAAAGCATGCAAACTATATAAATTTAATTTCAGAGTCCATAAGTAAAGTTTCATTGGAACATAACCACATTGATTTGATTCACTTATGCATTGCCTGGCTGCTTTCATTTACGATAACAGGGCTGAGAAGTTCCCAGAGACAGTGACACCCACAAAAGACTATACTATTTATACCTATTTCACTGTTGCTTTCCGATGAAAAAGAGAGCCTGTAACCCTGAGGATGTTTTCCTAATAAACTGCATTCCAGAAAAGATGTGCACGTGGAAAACACCAGACAAGAATGTGGCCAGCTATAGGCTTTCTCTCCTACCAAACATGACCCCCAGGGTGAGGGCAAGATGTGTCAGGCACTTCATCACATTTAGCACATTGTTGTTTCTGGGACAGTGAACTAGGTTTTCCTCCAGATTCAGGGCTCAGAATCTTCTTCTGATGGACCTCGTTAGAGTCAAAGGTGGAGTCAAAAGCAGGCTGCAACTCCAGCCCTCATTCCTCATCACTGTTTCAACCGTGTGTTTGTTCACCTCCTTATTACCTCTCCCCCACCCGGCTGTAGACTCCATGGCAGCAGGGACTCACTCTGTGCTGTTGACCGCCATATCAAATGCCTGAAACAGTGGAAGGTACTCATAGGACCTCATCAGCACAGGTGGAGGGAATGAATGAATTCACTGTGAAAGAAGCCTCATCGAACCAAGAGTAAGTGAGGGTTGTGGTGTTCAGTCTCAGGGATAAAAAATAATTTTCTCATTCACAATAAAAATCATCTTTATTCCCATTTGAGGTGTCCTCACATATCTCTAAATATAGCACCTGGAAATAGTGCTGTGACTATTAAGGGTACTTTGTGTACAGCTACTTTCATGCATATTAGAAGAAAGCTCCTGCGTCAGAAGTAAGCGACTGCTCAGCACTCTACGGCATCATGCACACATCTTTCTTGTGATGAGGGATGATGTGCCTCGGTGAGCTCTGTGACTCTGTGTGGGTGACTCACTCCCTCTGCTCTTCACATACACAAAAGCAGGAGAGCGTCACAGGGTTGTCATGAATCAAATGAGATCATGTACATGAGATGGCTGAGTGCAGTGTCGGGCATCAAAAACAACTTAATTTCCCCTCTGCTCTGGTGACAAAAATCCCTCTCCACTGTCTGGATACAAGAGTTTCAGGTTCACATCAGCATCATTCACAGCAGCTGAAAGATGAAAATAACCCCGGCATCCATCAACAGATACACAGATAAATACAATGTGATGCATCCATACAGCAGAGTAAGAATCAGCCACAAAAAAGAATGAAACTATGATGCAGGCTAGACCGTAGGTGAACCTTGAAAACATCCCTCTAAGCAAAAGGAGCCAGACATAAAGCCATATAATGTATGATAACACTGACATGAAATATCTGGAATACGCAAATTCATAGAGACAGGAAGAGATTAGAGGTTGCTGGGCTTGGGAGAGGAGAGCATGTGGGATGATGGCTTGCTAGGTACAGAGCTTCTGTTTCAGGCGGTGAAAATTGTCAGAATTGATAGCTGTAATCATCTGTACAACACTGTGAAAGTTTAATGCCACTGAATTTAATATATTTAAGACTTTTTTTGCAAACTGTGAAGTACCATGGAAATAAAAGATGCTGATTGGAGGAATCTGGAACCAGACTTCCTGGATTTGAGCCGAGTCTGCAACTTTATCACCTTGGGCAGCTCTTCATCATCCTGTGTATCAATTTCCTCCTCTGAAAAGGGGACAAAAGCATCATCTGCCACCCATTGCAGGTATGAAAAGGGACCACTAATGTAAATCCATAGGAAAGTGCCTGCATGTAGTTGGTGCTCAATAAATGTTAGCTAGCAGGAACAAGACTGCCACTGATGAGTGGTTCTCTCCACACATACTCTTACGATGGGATTTCTCTTCTTTTGCACTATCAACATTTGAAGACAGCTAATTTCTTATTCTGGGGACCATTCTGTGCATCACAGGATACTTAGCAACATTCCTGGCCTCTACCTGCCAAATTCCAGTAACACACATAGTCTCTTCCTGAAGGTCGTAACCATCAAAAATGTCTTCATATTTTGCCTAATTTCCCTTAGAAGCAAAATTTGCTGAGTTAAAAATCACTATATTGCATAGTTGGAAGGAGTCTTAGCTATTTCTTACTTGTTATAGTTTGTATCTAGATGTCTCCCCAAAGCCTCATGTATGGGTAGATGAGATTTTTTGGAGTGGGTTGGATCTAGGATGTGTGATACTGGGATTAAGATTAGTCTATTGATTGATTGAGCATAGTTATGGGTGTGGGTAATGTGAACACTCACCCTCAGTGTGGCTGGCAGCACCCAAAAGGCTTGTAGCCTGGTTGGCATAAGAAGGGAAAGGGAGGCTTGCTGCTTTGCTGCCTCCTGCCTGCTCTGTTTCTCCTCTGTGATTCCCCTCTGCCACGTCATCTTGCCTTGGAGCCATCCAAATAGGGACTGAAACCTCTACAAATTGTGAACTGAAATAAACATTTCCTCCTTCACTTTAGGTGTCAGGTATTGTGCCTCAGCAATGCAACACTACTCTCATGACTTCTAAATTCTTTTTGACTATGTTCCATGATTATTACACTCATGCATGTGCAGATTTTTAATTTGATCATGCATAAGTCTATGCATCAGAAGATTCACAAAGCAATAGTTATTCTTTGGGTTTTGGGGGGGTTTTTTGGTTTGTTGTTTGTTTGCCCGGTACCGGGAATTGAACTCATGACCTTGGGCTTGCCAGGCAGGCGCTGTGCTGCTGAGCTAAATCCCCAGCCCCCTGCAATAGTTACTCTTAATATGTGAAGTACAATGCTCTTGACATTTTCCATTTTATTATATTGTTCTCCATTTCTGTTTTTTAAACAATCAAAAAAAAAATCCCAAAATACTGGAAATGATCCTTTAAATTGTTTTCATGACCCACTTACAGATCACAACTTACAGGTTGAGAAATACTGGTCTAGTCAGCTTTGCTTTCCAGACATTTAGTCCAGTGCTCTCTCTGCCCACCAAGCAAGTCAGCCTTCCCGTGAGCCCTTCAGGCTGATCCCCTTGGCTCAGCAGCTTCCCATATGGGCCATGACTCTAGGCAGCACAGAGGAAATTGGGATTCCAGCCTCAAGGTGGAGATCAGTTTGGAATAATGAGGAGAAAACTTTAATTCTAAGTGAAGGAACCAGCCTCAAATTGATTCTGCATTAAAAACATGCCCCTCTTCTCCCCCCACCATTTCCCTCTTTCCTTTCTCTTTCCCTCCTCCTTTCTCTTGCTCTCCAGATCTTGCTCTGGCTCTCGCTGTCTTGTTCTGTATTTATTTATAGCCTGTGACACATTGAGAGGGGCCCCTACTTCCTAGGGATAAGTCCCAGCCCTCTCCTGGGGCCTTGCCTCTGCCAGCTCCTCAGAAATGTCAAGCTCAAGACACACTACAGAGAGGACAGCCCAATCCTGCCATGGGCCCAGGTGGGAGTTGTTGGAAGAGGAGATTTTCAAGGCAATCAGCCAATCCATTTTTTATCTACTATTAAAGAAATGGGAAGAGGGGACCGCTAAAAGGACCTTCCCGAAGAAATATTTCCTAGCTTAAAATGTAAAAGGCTGAATCATAAAATCCTTTCATGAAACACTCTGCATAATGTTTTTTTCTCCCAAACCTTGCTCACCTGAGGTTAATGGTAAGTAATAACGCTGACATTTCCTGAGTGCTTGCTACAAGCGCTCTTTGCTGGGTCCTTTATATGATTATTTCATCGCCATAATGACTTTAGGGACAGGTGGTATTATTACTGGCCCCATTTGCAGGTGGGGATGTGGAAGCCCAAAGAGCTTAAATGACCTTCCTTAAATAACCAGGTTCCAGACTGGCAATATTGAGAGGTAAACATGGTGGGATCACTAGATGAGGCATAGGAAAATCCAAGACTCCTCTCACATGAACAGCTTGTCCTAAAAAAATTATCCGTTATTTATATGAAGTTCAACTTTAATAGAGCCTATTTTATCTGGAAACTCTGAACTAAAGCAGCTTGAATCCAGAGTCCTCACTTTAATTCACTCTGCCAATGGTTCGCAAAGTGGGGTCCAGGCACCAGAGGTATCAGCATTGCCTGGGGAATTGAGGGAAATGCAAATTCTCAGGCTCCGGCTTGGACCTTCTGAATAGAAGCTCTACAGGTGGGGCTTCACAGTGTGAGTTTCAGCAAGCCTCCTGGGCATGCTCTGGTTAGAGTGTCAGGACAGAATATCACCCCACCCACTATGCTATTCTAAGGTCAGCAGTGACAGTTAAGCTTAAAATCAGGTCCTGAATGCTCTCTGTCTATCTCTCTCGGTCTTTCTGTCTCTCGGTCTCTCTCTCTCTCTGTTCTGGAGATGGAACCCAGGGCCTCACACATGCTAGGACATGCTAGGAAAGTGCTCTACCACTGAGCTGCATCCTTAGTCCCTTGTATTTTTTTTTAATTTTGAGACCGGCTTTCACTGAATTGCCCAGGCTGCCTCAAACTCTCAATCCTCTTGCTTCAGCTTCCCGAGTAGCTGGGATCAAAGGCAAACACCACTACACTGAGTTCCTTTTTCTCTTTTTCTTTACCCAATTAAGGCTTATATAATCAACTTAAAATTCTCAGCCACCTCTAATATACTTCACTCAAAGCTCAATTCATGATGTTGGCAAAGTGAAGTCCTGATGCCACCAGGTAATGCTGGATGCCAACAGCTGACACAGCCAGCTACCGGTCACCATCCAGTGCCAGCTTGTGCCACACGCTATAAGTCAACTCAGCTAGTTGTTAGTCTCTGCTCTGGTCTTCACTGGTTACTGTCCTCTGAGGTTCTTCAATGTTAACAGCTCTGAATGTTTGTTTATCTTTCTTTGTAAACAACAAACCTGTCTATACTACTCAGATTCCTCATGTAGATTTATAGGAGTTTTAGAGCTCATACTACCTGAGAAGTAAATCACAAGCAAATTTACAGGAACACAAAACCAGTCTTTATTCTAACAGGACCTTGCTATAGCAGAGAGATCATTACATAGAAAGGAGTCCTCCTAGACTAAAGGCCCAAGAATCAGCTGGGAAGCACTGCTAATGTAGGGACTTTCAGGCCTGTTTCAGTGAGAGTGAGGGCTAAAAGCTTGCTATGAATGCTGGGTATGGAAATAATGGGCCCAGACCCCTCCCTTGCTGATCTTAGCCACTCTTGGCTGCCCTCTCCCTTCTTCAAAGATGCAACACTATCATCTGGAATGGGGGAGGGGAATCACACGGCCTGGCTGTACTCATGTTGGAGTAGAAAACTGCAGTTTGAAAGCCAGGGAGGGGGCTGGGAATTTAGCTCAGTGGCAAAGCGCCTGCCCGGCAAGCGCAAGGTCGTGAGTTCGGTTCCCGGTACCGGAGAAAAACCAAAAAAAAACAAAAACAAACGAAAGCCAGGGAGGACACCACTGGATAGCCAGGGAGAGCACTGAAGCAAACTGTCTCAGGTCATTATGGTGCAAGGGGGAGTAAAGGGAAGCGAAGGGGAGGGCCACACTGGCCACAGGCCACCTCCTGTACCCTCTCCAGCCAGCACACAGAAAAGTAAGTCAGGTGCTTCTCATCTGTCTCAAAATCACCCCCAAGCTGTCTGGTGCTGTCTTGTGGAACTTGATAAGTTCTTTATTTGTTCATGCATGCAATACACTCATTTAATGCATAAAATTTTATTAAATGCCACGATGGTTAATTATATATATCAGCCTGATTGGACTAAGGGGTGCCCAGATATGTCTGTGAGCATGTTTCTAGAAGAGATTATACTTGAGTCAATGTACTGAATAGAGCAGACTCACCCTTGCCAATGTTGGTGAGCATCACCTAATCCATTAATAGTGGCCCAAATCAAGCAAAAATACGGAGATAAGGTAAGTATGCTCTCACTGCTTGAGGTAGGACATTCCTCTTCATCTGCCTTCAGATATCAAGCTCCTGGATCTTGGCCTCTTTATTTAGATGAGCATTCACCACACTCATTTTTCTGGTTATCAGGTCTCTCATGGCTTGGACTGGAACCCATCTAAATGCCCACTTTCCTAGTTCTTCTGCTTGCGAATATGTCAGGTCGTGGAATTTCTCGGCTCCATAGCCATGTGAGTCAACCCCTCATCATAACTCACATTTGCTTCTATTTTCTATTTGCTCTATTTATTTGGAGAACTCTAACTAATATACTGCCCCCTATGGGGCAGGCGTGTGCCAAGTGCTGAGCATGGCTTATTTTGCATTAAAGTCTTTGTGTTTAACATACTTATTCCCTGCACTAGGTAAGAGAACCTGGGGAACGAAAGATAGGAAGAGGTACCTTTTCATTACTGAGTCTCTCATTCCCAGCCCAGGGTCACAAAAAGTTTAATAATATTGAATGGGGAAAAATGTGAAAAGAATGCTCACACCCTTCCCATTTTTAATTCTGAGTCCTCTAGGTCTGAGAAAGCTGCTTGTCCTTCCCCTTCCCCAAAGGAATGGCATGAAAGTGGCTTCATGAATTCTCCGGGACATGCCTTACAACTCAGTTGTCCCTCAGCACTGATGCAGATTAGGTGGTAAAGTAGTGGAAGGGGATTCAAGGGTCACTGCCAGAAACTCGCCAGCTTTGCTTCCTGTCTCTCAAAACCACCAGGTCACTTCCTGCCCTCTGAACAAGGGCGGAAAATTAGGAAATGTAACTGAAGATGGCATTTTTACAGCCACAACACACACACACATGCGCACGCACACACATACACATCACAAGTGTGTGTGCACACACAATGCCTCTAGTTTTGCAGTTTGCCAAGAGCTAATCACAAGCCTTTGGTCAAGAAAAATATTCATTCTAGAAAATAGCGTCAAAATCTCTCCTATAAAGAAAACACATCTGTCATGTACTAGGGCTGTCAGACAAGCTGGCAAAGCCCAGGATGGAAGCTGCCGACAGCCAGGATGGGAGCCAGCAGTCTGCATCACTAGACTAAGGAAAGTGTGTGAGCAGCAAGTGCATAGGGAGAAGGACCTCCAGCCTGGAACATTCCTCACATCCCACCCTTCAGGTCTCATCTAAATGTCACTTGGGAAACCAGGTCATACCTCACCCTTAGCTCTCACATATCTCCTTCCTAAAAGTTATCACAGTCAGAACTATGTCTTGGTTGTACAATAAGTTGTTGCCTGCCTGCCCAATAGAACATAATGCCATCAGGGTAGAGATCCTGCCATCTTTACTCACTGGACCATTCCCAGACTCTAGCACACAGTGTGATACAGAATAAATGCTCAATAAATATTTGTGGAATTAAACAATTGAATAAATGCAGACAACCACACACTAAGTGTGTGACTTTGGGCAAGTTACTCAATTTCCTTAAGCCTTGGTTTTCTTGTCTACACGATGGGGTTAAAAATAGTAACTTCTGCTGCAGTAGAAGATGCATGACAATATGTGTGCCAGATGTCAGTTTTGGGGAATTATTTAATAAAAGCACACTAAATGCAATTAATGTGTAGTAATAAGATAGAATGCAAATTGTAAGTGTTACATGGAATAAAATAAAAATAAAAAGGATAATGATACATAACTAATATATTATTAAGAAAATATGAAAGGAAACATTTCAGAAAATGAAAAGATACTTGTCTCCAAGGGTCTTTGTTCCATAGAATGAGATGTGTCTGAAAGATAAGCATAGTGACTTGCATACAGTTGGTATTTGATAAACGTTAGCTGCTACCACCATTAGACATAACTCCCACCCACAGGCCAAAAGCGAGATTGTGTAGCACCAAGAACTTCACCTGAGACGTGGTAAGAGCTCAACAAATCTACATGAAATAAGTCCAGTGCATTTTACAGTTAATCCTACATTGTCAATACTTTTATCTTCATCCTGCTTTACAAAAGAAGCAGGTGAGGCATAAAAAAATTGAAATGTGCCCAAATCACAGGGATTTGGCAAGTGGTAGATTCTGAATTTAAGCTGGTTTGCTTAAGTAGGATATGAGACCACTACCCACAACTTTAATCCATTCTAAACCTCAGTTTGCTTATCTGAAAAATAAAGCAACAAACTAGCAAACAGACTGAGAACCCCCGCCTCCCTGGTCACAGAAATACCCACAGAGCAACCATTCCACTGGAACAGTAGGAGAAATCTTCCGAGTCATTTGCCTAGCGCATGCGCAGTTGGGAGAACTGTTTACATTTTAAATGTTCATTTTCACGGCATGACTGGAGCTGGGCTCAACACAGCTTGGGTTTCCTCCCATGCTTTAAGACCAAATCATCGCCAGTGGGCTGAAAGTCGAGGGCGAGAAGAAACTCTGATGGGATCCATCTTTATTTTTAGGTGCTGCCGGCTCTTAATTGAGACAAACACAATCAGTCTCCAAGCCTATTTCCTTGAGCAGCTTAACAGCCTCTTAGTGCTTTAATTCCCCACCACCTTGTTCCTAACTACTCGACTTTGCCTTCACAGATGTGAGGTCTGTTCTGCGCACCTGTCATTGGGCATGATGCTGTCTTGATTTCCTGGGGTCCCTCTGCT
Source organism: Chinchilla lanigera (assembly GCF_000276665.1). Classification (NCBI taxonomy): domain Eukaryota; kingdom Metazoa; phylum Chordata; class Mammalia; order Rodentia; family Chinchillidae; genus Chinchilla; species Chinchilla lanigera. Next base: position 2,164,537 of record NW_004955442.1, read on the forward strand.
TCATTTACTCCATTTTTCTTTCACATCCCCCAAACTGAGCAAACTTTAACCATAACTGTTTCCCATCCAGGACGCAATTAAATCTTTTTAGCCTATATTTTGAATCAACACACTGCTTCATGGTTCTCAGAGTCTGTGTGTCTGTTTCTATTTGTGATTGACATTCACGTACTGCTATCAAAATTAGTAACCATCAGTCAAGCAGAAAGTTATTATCAAAGAGCAATAAACAAACCCTAGCTCCAAGTGGAATTGAGGTTTTTCAATAATGGATGTCTGAGTAATTTAACTAAGTGCCAGATTCAGCCTAGCCAAGGTTGTTTTTTCATACATAAGCAAACAGAAATCTGGAAAGTTACAGGAATGCTGCAAGCAAATTAATCCTTGGATAAAAACATTAACCTGTGGAAGTCAACAAAATCCTCTAAATTTGTTTTAAACTATATGTTTGTTCTATTTATTTCAACCTGTATCGTGGAATGTTCTATGCCAGGAACTTAACTTAAGCTTATGATGGAGGGAAAATGGTTAAGAAGAAAAGAGAAGCTGTTCATTTATTCTAGTTAGCAATTCCTAAAATTACCACCCTTATTGTACTGTCCTAGGAAATGCCTTTTTTTCATTATAATATGCCTCTTGGCCTCTGTCCATTTTTACCATGTATATTTGCAGCAGACAAAAAGGTAAGGTTTCCCCTTAGAGAAAGCTATCATTTGGGGGAATGCAATGACTGAAGTTTGAATATTATTAGATGTTCAACCCAGCATGCACTGGGGCAGGTATTCTCCATGGACAATAGTAGGTTTTGCTCATAATTTTACAAATACATCAGCCCTTTTCTTAAGGGATTAAGGACAGAAAGAAGCTAAAATTATTTGTCCAGTGAGGCTCAGAAAATCCACAGAAAAATATTCTCAGGATCACATTATAAAGGCAGAGCATAATGTAACAGTAGAACTTGATTATAATCAGAATTCAAGACTTGTGCTTCTTAAAATGTAAGAACAGAGCATGGCAATTGGGATATATCACAGGGCAGATATTCCCACATGAGCTTTGGTACCAGGTAAATCTGAGTTGAGGTTAAGCTCTTTCTTTGCTGGTTTTGTTGGAAGAAATTGCTTAACATTTTTTCCTTGGTTTCCCATCTGGGAAGTGGGCATAATCCTTACTCCTAACTCAGGATTAATAGAAGGATTTTATGAGATAATGCATACGATGTGCTTTCCCTAGGACCTAGCACATACATGTTACTAACACGACTATCTCAGGATAGTTACATGTCATTGTTTGCATTCCATGACATAAACTGTTCCTGGAATGAGTACTTTAAACCCCATAGCTTTATTAGAATATTTCCAGCTCATTACAGATGGTCTCCAGAAAGAACATTTTTATTACAGAATATTAAGCATAATTCTGCGTAATGGAGATGAGAGTGCAGAGGACTTTGAAAGGTATTTGTTTCCATTTGTAATTTTAATAACATGCTATTCTTACAAAAATAGTGCATTTTCCTTGTTGACAAAAACATCCAGAAAAGTGCCCTCTTACCAGGGCCTTGGTCTCTCTCTCCACATCAGGAAACTTTGCCTTTCCTGGTCTGTGTCTGGCCTCAGAGCCCACCCTCAGGCAACTCAGGCCATTTTATTCAGTGTCTACAGTTTATGCTCCCTCAGAGTGGCCTTTAACCAGTGACTGCCACATGAAGGACTCTGAAGGTCTAGCTTCCCTGCTTGGTTAGAACAAATATGGGACATCATTTACATCCCAGAATTTCTCTGCAGGATGAGTCTGAAATCATTCTCTGTAGGATCAGGTCTGAAATTGAAGCCTCACTTCTCTTCATTCCCTTTCTGTCTTGTTTCCCTTCTCAGTTTCTTCTGGAACCATGTCCCTAATAAATCTTTTGTATACCAGGAGTCCCTGGAGAGTCAGGTGAAATATAACTTCCATGTCTATCTTTTGTGTATGTGTGTGTTAGATGTTTTATGACATCCAAATCTAACAATTATGAAATTGCAAAGTACATAGCATAGGGCCTTCTAAAATTTAAATACTTATCATTATCTTTTTTCATGTCCACAAATATTCTTCAATAACACACTTCAAACAGCTTGTTGGTATCACACTGTATGGTTGCACTATAATTTAACCAATGTCATTCAAACATTTTTTGTTGGTTATTGCTATGGTAACATTGTTAGATTAAACATCTTCACAGGAAAATGTTTGCGTTAGTCCGTTTGTTACCACTCTACCTGAAGACACTCTTCCTGAGCTTAACCGTAGCCCATTTCCCGGGATTATGATTCTTATTCCCAAATGGCCTCCAAAGAGATTGCATTAAATCACACCCCTGCCAGTGCCACCCCTGATCCTCACTTGTCCCTATACTTCCTCCACGAATAAGATGAAAGAGCGGTGTTCACAACTAGCTCTGAGGAAGCCTGAACCTTAAATACCCCAAAAGAAACTTTGACCTTCAAAATGGCTTAACTGCTACTTCCTTTGCATTAACTAATCTGAGTCTAACATAGACTTAAAATTTCATCACGGGAATTAAAATGACTTTTTCTGGAAGACTTGTATTTTCTGATTTGAAAACTTACTATGAAGGTACAGAAATTAAAATACTGTGAGGCTGACATAGAGACATACATATTCATCAGTGCAATAGAATAGTCAGTTTAGAAATAAACCTACCCATATACGGTCATGGGATTTTTGGTAAGGGTACAAGTTCAGTAAATGGGGGAAAGGGAAGTCTTGTCAACAAATGATGCTGGGAACACTGGATATCTACATGCAAAAAATAAAGTTGGGTCTCTCTCCCGTATACAAAAATTAACACAAAGTCAATCAAAATATGAGATAAAACTGTTAACCTCCTTAAAGAAAACATTAGGGGAAAGTTTTATGATTTTGGATTAGACAAGGATGTCCTAGATACAACAGACAACAAAAGAAAAAATATATCAATTACACTTCACCAAATGATAAATTTTTGTGCATCAAAAGATACCATCAAAAGAGTGAAAATATAACCCATAGGATGTGAAAAAATATTTACATGTCATATATCTGATAAGGGATTAATATCCAGACTATATGAAGAGCTCCTCTTTTTTTTTTTTTTTTGGTTTTTCTCCGGTACCGGGAACCAAACTCACGACCTTGCACTTGCCAGGCAGGCGCTTTGCCGCTGAGCTAAATCCCCAGCCCCTGAAGAGCTCCTCTAGCACAGCAACAAAACTCAAACAACCCAATTAAAAATAGGCAAAGGATTTGATTAGCCATTTTTAAGACATGCAAATGACCAATAAGGACAAAAAAAGATGCTGAATATCATTAGTCATTAGTAAAATACAAATTAAAATCACAGTGAGATACCACCTTATACTATTAGGATGACTATTATTAAAAAAAATTGTTGGAGGTAATGTGGATAAAATAGGAACCCTCATGTGCTGCTGATGGTAACACAAAATGGCACAGCCACTATGGAAAAAAGTTCAACATTTCCTCAAAAAGTTAAACATAGAATTATCAGATGATCCAACATTTCTGCTTGTGGATATATTGTATTCTCAAAAGAACTACCAGCACAAACTCAGACTTGTACACCAGTGTTCACAGCACCATTACTGCAACTGCTGAAAGACGAAAACAATCCAAATATCCATCAACAGACAAATGGATAAGCAAAATGCGATATATGTGTGAAATGAAATATCATTCAGTATAAAAAGTACAACATTCTGACATATGCAATAAGACAGATGAACCTTGAAACCATTATGCTAAAAGAAGCTAGACACAAAAGGGCAAAAACATGTGATTCCACACCTATGAGCTACCTAAATGAGGCAAATTTACAGGGACAGAAAGGAGAATACCAGGAGATGAGAAAGAAAGGAAAGCAAAGTTCATATTTAATGGACATATGATTTCTATTGGAAAAGATGAAAAAGTTCTGGAACTGGATAGTGGTGATAATTGTACATTGTGAATGTATTTAATAGCACTAAATCATACATTTAAAATGGTTAAAATTATAAATTTTATTTTAACACATTTAACACATGCAGACTAAATGTTTTTTTCTCATGACTAGGAAAGAAGAGATAAACTTCCTGTTCTATCTCCAGTGTGACAATTGGCAATAGTAAAGATAACTTCTTATTAAGAAGCTATCATACATACATATATATAAAATAGTAGATATATATATCATAGTTGAGATAGATATATCATACTTGATATATATATATATAGATAGATACAGATAAATATATATCTTAGTTGATATATACATCAACTAAGAGCTGGAATTTGCATTTTGACAGCCTGGGTTCAAATTCCAGCTCATCTTTATTTGCTTTGTACATCTGGGCATGTGACAAAGGTCACTAAACAACTCACCTGAAATCATTTGTAAACTGGCAAGAATTATAGCTCCAAACTCACGATGCTCGCTGGGCATTAAATGAGATAAAGTGTTTGACAGTGTCTGGCATGAGGTTACGATGTGTAAATTAAATATAACTGGTCATTGCTGTTAGTGTCATTATTACCTTCAAGTACTTAGGACAATTTAATTTTTCTTGATTACTTATCTTGATTGCTTTCCGTGCTGATAAGGAACAGGCTGGAGAAAATTAATCATGGGGCCTTTCCAATTTTGATCCTTGTTCATTTAAAACAGTGCTTTCTAATTGTAGAATTTATGGTGATACTGGCACTTTCTGATCACTCTCAAAAGCACCTGGGCATCATCAATTTGGCCCTTTTTAGTAGCACTATCAATTTAACAAATTTAGAGAGAACAGTGCTTAAAAGGAGAGAGCAACTCAGGAAAGGATTGCCCCAGGTGTGACAAAGCATCTGTAACAATGAGCAAGCTGAAACGCTCTGGCTGGCACCTGTCCTCCAGGTTCATAGCTCATGCTGGGTAAGTGAGCTCACACTTGCTGACATCCACTCTGCAAATGCCAGCCCCGGCTGAGGAATGGTGCGCTTCTGATGTGCTTCCTTCCAGCACAGCCCTTCCCTTCAGCTACCTGCGCAGCAGGACGCAGAGTTGTGCAGGACTCTACAAGCAGCTCAGCTCTTCCCTCTGAAAATGAACTCCTCCTGGTCGCAGCTGAGAAAGTTGACTGTCACAGGGTTCTGCCACAGAGTCCAGTGGAGGCCTCGGGAGATGAAAGACCCTCCTTCTCACCTTGGCAAATCACTTAACTGATAATCTGTAGTTTCTCCTGGAGTCAAAGCTCCCTTTCGCTGGGTGGTGAAGACTGAGTACATAGCCACATGTACCAAAGCAGGAAGTACATTCTTACAAACTTAAATGATCTGATTTTTCTCCCAGGGGAAAGAGTATACTGTGTAATGGAAAACTATGGTGTATGTTTAAATTTTTTTAAAATGTGTAACAGCAAAAGTCACATTGCCATTAATCACCCTTAAAATGCTCCCCCTCCCTTCGAGCACACTTATCCCATCACTCCATTTTCTGATGCAGTTCTGGAAGTCATCTTTTATGAATGTCTTTACCTGCACTATGGTATCTGCCTTGATGTCTTAAATCCATCCAAAATGTTTACCTTTCATTCCTTTTGACTTTGGCAAGAGTCAGAAGTCACATGGTGCCAGATCTGGTAAATAAGGTGCCTCTCAGTTGGATGGGACTCAGCAGCAGCATTCACCGTATTTTTTTATCACATCTCATAAAGATACCTACAAAAGCAGTCTTCCAGAAATGCATCACAAAGTGGCAAGAATAATGGGATATGTGTTCATAGTGAGGCAATATATTTTTAAGTTTTAGAAAGAGAAAGTAGAGCAAGTGGAGAGCATATTATTTATTAAATAATTTAAGGAAACCTCCCAGAAGTATGTATCTAACTTCAAAAGGCCAGCACTATGACCAAGGCACACTGAGGAGAAATAGTGCCATGGAATTTCACAAAGTTTCCCAAGGGAAAAAGCATGCCCAGGCAGAGTCAGAATGACTTCTGACTTCTTGGTGGCAATCCCAAGAGCTGAAAGACAGCAATGTCTTCAAAACTGTGAAGAAAAGAGATTTCCAACTCAGGATTCTGTATCTAACATTGCTACATAAGATCATTGGTAATAATAGCAATATTGATAACTCGTTTCTCAGTAACTTAGTGAAAGATTTCACTCAACTGAATTGAGGGAATAAACCAAGAATGTAGAGCACATGAGCTGTGAGAAACAGGGCATCCACTGAAGAGGACAAAGGGAACAAAGAAAGGGGGCCACTTAGCTTGAGACTTGGCACCCCTGCCTTAGGAAGCAGAGAAGCAGGTTCAGGGACTCCAGGGTCTTCCATCTCTTAGAAGGCAAGTAAATCTGATAGTTTCCTACTGCAGAGAGTTGTCATCAGATGAGACTTACAAAACCTATGCAAATTGGAGATCGATCAAGTGACAAGAACATATAAAACTGAACATAATTTTAAAAGGCCAATCTTAACTTCATGGGAAACAAAGTTGTGTAGGAAAAAAATCATGGAATATATGTTATGTGACTCAATTATGGAAGTTATTTGGTCTGATCAGGACACAGCAAAAAGTCAATATAGAATAATCAAACATCATAAGGAAGATTCAGACAGGAAATGTGGGGTTTATGGAGGGGAGAGGTAAAGGATGGCAGGCAGACTGAATTGTCATTTGCTTTGGGGAAAAGACACTAATTGATATCTAAATATGAAAACTCAGTACATAATGGTATAAACATGTTATTTAGGCATCTGGAAATACTGAAACAATCAGCTGAAAAGGCCAAGAGGGGTTATCTCCGGCAGGAAGGAAATGGGAAAAAATGAGAAAAAGTAAGTTACTGCTCAGTTTTTGTAAGAAGCTTTGTAGAAGCTTTGACTCTTTAAACTACACGCATGTACAATTTTCATCATATACACTATATGTTTACAATATGGAACTATACAAACATGCAAATGATATGTGTGTCTAGGTATGTACATACATGCCTGCATATATGTGTGTTACAAACTCAGTCTACAGGAAAACTTCATTCTAAAAGCTTTTTAAATTCCCTGAGCCATACTGAGATGTGATGGCCATAGGAAACACTGAGTTTGACAGTGAGAAGTTGTTAGTAAACCTGGACACTTGTCATACAGACTAAGTGTGACGTCATGAGAACAAAACATTGGCATGTAAGAGCCTGCAGAGTATTTGTAAGATGCTCGTGGCATGGCATCAATGCCCTAGATGTTCTGGAGGAGATGTAGGGATGGAGGTACCCTCTTATAAGTGTAATGTACTGAATAAGAATCCCAGAGTCTGGAGCACTAAGAGTTACAGTAAACCCATTGTTGATGGGTACATTTTCTGTCTTGTAGTCTTGCTTTCCTTATTAGGATTTAAACTGGGGAGAGTTCTGAGGCTTTTTAACCAAAGCACACACACAAAAAAGACTATCACCAAAAAAGTAATGGCAGTCTTCTTCATTAGTAGGATGACACATTTATTTTATTTATTATTTATATCATTTATTCTGTATTTCCTATATATGGGGAGGGTTTTTTTCTTTGTTTTGTTTTGGGTTTTTTGGGGTTTGTTTTTAGTTTCAGTTTTGTTTTCTAGAGCTGGGGCTGTAACCCAGGGCCTCATACACACTAAGCAAGTGTTCTACCACTGAGCTATACCCTCAGCCCTGTATGTATTTTTTGGTTTTTAATTATTTTATTCTAAAGAGAATTTTAAAATAACAACAACATAGACAAAAACAAAACAACACAAAAATAAAAATGATACAGCGTTTCAAAACAAAATGATAGGAATGAACAGTTGTTCTTATATCACATATTGTTATCTTCAACAAAGTTGCTCAGATTACCAGATATAAGAATGCAAGATTGATCAAACCATTAAAGAGAATAACAAACAATCTTTAAAAACCTTAGAAATGATACAGAGCTTCATTAAACAAGATGGTAGGAATTCACCAGTGGTTGTTGTACTCCATATTGTTGTCTTCAAATTAGTTGTTCAGAATACAGATATCAGAATAAAAAATTGGTCAAAAAAATTTAAGCATTAACTGTTCCTTTCAATAAACCAACAGACATCAGCAGTATAATTATTCCAGCTATCCTTCTATATATATTTTGCCCTTCTTTCTTTCTTTCTTTTTCTCCTTTCCCTCATCCCAGTTGCTCCTACCCTTTGAGAAATTTCTTTCCCTTTCACAATATCTATTGTACCTTTTGGGTTTCATTTACTCTTTTAGGTTCTTACACTAGGGAGACGATACAATGTTTACACATGTGGGTCCAATTTATTTCACTTATGTGTATGGCCTCTAGTTGCATCCATTTACCTCTAGAAGCCTGGAGTTTATCTTTTTCCATAGCTAGTAATACTTCATTGTATAAAAATATCACATGTTTTTTATCAATTCCTCAGTGGATGGGCATTTGGGTTGTTTCCAAGGTTTAGCTATGAAAAATTGTGCTGCTATAAACATGGGTGCACATATATTGCTGTGGTATGATGTTGTCAATTCTTCTAGGAAAATACCCAGAAGGGGAATAGCTGGGTTAAGTGGGACCTCTAATCGTAGTTTATTGAAGAATCTCCACACTGATTTCCACAGTGGTTGTACCAGTCTACATTCACACCAGCAGTGAGAAGGGTACTTTTTTCCCCACAGCCCCTCCAGCATTTGTTATTCTTTGATTTCTTGATGATAACCATTCTCTCTGGGGTGAGATGGAATCTCAGTGTTGTTTTAATTTGCATTTCTCAAATGACTTATGATGTTGAACATTTTTTCATATATTTATTTGCCATCTGTATTTCTTCATCTGAGAAGTATGTATTCATCTCAGATGCCCATTTTTGGATTGGGTCTTTGAATTTTGGGGGCCTGATTTTTTTTTTTTTTAATTCTTTATACATTCTAGATAGAAGTCCTTTGTTTGAGGGGCAGTGGTTAAAAAATTTTCCAATTTGTTGGTTTTGTTTTTACCCTGTTGGTGGTTTCTTTTGATGTGCAAAAACTTTTCAATAAGATGAGATACCAGTTGTTGATTCTTTGAAGTATTGCTCGTGCAGTTTGGTTTCTGTTCATGAACTCTCTGCCTACCCTTATGTCCTATGTATGTTTTTATTTGGAGATACTTCTTTGAAAATCTCCACATACTGCATTTCTTTTATTCTTGACCAATTTTTTTTGCAATTGAAACTAACATTTACTCCCATTACTTCCAATGACTCTACTTTCTATTATCTGGGCACACCACCCGTTCCCTGTGCAAATCATCTTTGCCAGGAAGACCTGTCTTTAGATTGAGCAGCAAACAATTTACTGAGGGTTTATCTTAAAAACACAACCTTACAAAGTGACTCACGAGCCTCAATTTAAGAAAAGTTGTTCCAAGGGAGTCTCACTTAGAAACACTTGCTTTGCAATCCCTGGATTGAAGTTAGGAAGTGAAATGTGAGAACTTCCTAACCGTGACCTCAGCTGTAGCTTCCATCCACCATATTGTGTAAAGTGCTGAGCCCTGGCTCTATGTTCAGCACCATAGTAATAAAATTAATGGGTTGAGCATTTTCTCTTTAATAAGTGCTGCAGGTATAAATGTCTCAGCCATTTGTCTTTTATGAGAGTTAAAAAAACCTAAAGCCACACACTCCTAGTGTAGCATTGCATTTTCCCATTTTGGTTAACATTATCATTTAAATTACATCTCACATTTTACTAGATTAAGAAAGAGGGACTATTTGAATAGATTGCACTTGGCTTTTTCATTCATGAGACTGTTTAGAGTCTCAAATCAATTCCAACTGACTTTCTAAAATGTGTTGAGGGGAAATACATTGTGATAAATAGCAATTGTGATGGAAATACCAAGAAGGAAAAAGAGACATTCAGTTGTTTCAGCAGGAAACCGTTCAATTTGTGGAGTACTGTACACCTGTTGCTTGTTTTCCTTTATTCCATTAAAAAGAATTTTGACCATTTCACTGCTTATTAACATTGCCAAAGTGGGAAGGGAAAAAGCTGTCTCTCATAGTTTTGCTATTTATTTATTTTTTAATCAGCTCACAAACATAGCTTTGCTATTTTTATCAGGATGAAACACTTGTCTTCTAGACCAGCCTTTGTGTCCAGCTCCTTTTCCCCAACTGTGCCCTCTATCAACAAGACCCTGTCTTGAGTGATGATGTACTTTGGTGTTCAGCTGTGTGACTTTGGGCACGTTACTTGATGTCTCTCCCTCAAATGCATATAGTAACAAAAGCAGTCTTTTTCAAACTTTTATGATCAAAATTCACAATAATACATACTTTCACATCCAAGCCCAGTACACACATGTCTGTGTGTGTATACTTGGGTCCCTATATATGCATATATAACAGACAAACTTTACAGAGTCGGAGGTATCCATGTCAGATGTGTGACAACCACATATCTTCAATGCTACTTTGATATAGTTAATGTCTTTAAAAAGTGATTTTGGCAGCCCACTACATTCACCACGACAAACAGATCGCAGCATGAAGTTGGGAAGCGGTGATGCAGAACAAGTGTTGATAGCTATAGCCAACAGCCTGTTTGTACAAATGAACTTTCATGAGAACATAACAATACTTACATGGCTTCAGATCCCTCCATTGAAGGCACCCTGATTTTCTTCCTATTGTCATAGAGCCTAAATCTCTGATAAGGAAAATAAATTAGATCCAATGACAGTCTGCTACTTAGAAATGTATATATTCTATGACCGCTTTTTTGATACAATAGCAAAGTTGGGCAGTCTAGCCCTTTAAGAAAAAGTTAGCTAACCCTTAGTTTAGAGAATAAAATGCAATCCATCCAGTGTAAAGGCTTTACCCCAATGCCTGAGGCACCAGAACTATCTTTTTTATTGTTATTGTACATGGTTTTATTGCTGCTAATACTAAAACTAAAACTAACTAGCCCCAGGAGGAGTTTTATCATCAAACAAATATGATAAACAGGTTTCACTCAAACGGACTGGGGGGAGGGAGGATTTAAATAACAGAAACATTCAACCTCTTTTTTCTCAGGCTTCAGATACATATATCATCCCATATAGCTCCCTCAGTTGGTATTATCAGCCTCCTCACTGCTAGTCGAACCAACCGACAGAGAGGTCAGACCACATTTAAGCTTTTTAAACCCCTTCAGATCCTTCCACTGAAGGTGCCCTGCTCTTCTTCCTGTAGTCATTAGAGACTAAATCTCTGATAAGCAAAGTAAATTAGATGCAGTCACATTCTGCTAATTGAATTGGTCTTCTCTGCTTGGCTGGGCTGGGCTGTTAATTACGAGCTAATCTTATCAATATGGCGGCTGACTGTCAGACAGTGGTTCATGGAGGGAAGGATAAGGACCCAGCTTGCCCCAGACTCTCTCATGGGTCAAAGTAGAATCAAACCTTCTGATCCCACCTGAAACTAGGAGCGGCAATGTGTGAGGAGACTGTCATTAAAGAATCATGTAGGGAAAGCAGAGGAAAATGGCAAACCTCCAAAAACATTTGAAGCAAAAAAAAAAAAAGAAAGAAAGAAAGGGCCAAGATTACAGATCATGCATTATTAAAATTGCATTCTCCCTTCTTTCCATCTCCATCAAATTTTATTTCAATGAAGCACAGGGGCTTAAAGAGAGATAAAAGACTTTCAAATATAAATTAAGCCCTATTTATTTCACCACCTCTAATCACACGTGCCGCGTTCTGTCTGTGGTGCCCAGAAAGCCAGAATGAGCTGGCTTTCAGCTGGATGAATGTCTGTAATTTGCTGACATCTGGCAGAGGGGTCTTGTAGCCAGTCAAATCAAAGCTCTCCCTAGAAACTATTAGGTTCTGTTTGAGGATCTTTGCCCTCACTTCTTTTCAGAATTAACCTGATAACCATTTGTTAGTCTCCCAAAAAGCCCAGTGTGTATGTGGCAAATTAGAGGGATAGAGCAATGGTCTGCACTTGTTTGCATTCACCCACAGCCTTTTCAGAGGTCCAAAGGTACTGATTTTATTACAGGACTCAATTGTAAGAATTTCAGTTGTAAATAAAGATAAGCCCATCAGATTGGTAAAAATTATACTGATTGATGGTACCTACTACTGGCAAGGATGTAGGGAAACTGATAGTTTTGATAGCTCTTACAGAAACGGAAATTGGCAGAGCCTTTCTTCCTAAAGAGTTAGACAGTGGAATGAAAAGCCGGTGACAAAGATACTAAATATAAAATGCACATACCTCTTGATGCAGCAATTCTAACCCTAGGATGCTAGTGATAAAGCAAGTTATTTTTTAATATCCCACAATTATTACATCAATTTTACTGTTGATGGGCATCTGAGTTATTGCTGTGTTGACTCTTTTGAATAGTTTCTGAAGGAATTCTATTTTTTCCCCATGAACATTCTTCAACATCATTATCTCCCTAACACAATGGCTAAACTTAAAAAGGCAGATTAAAAAATCTTGGTAAGAAAATGAAGCATCTGTAACTCTCTTATATGGTTCTTGAAAGTGTAAATTGGTACAACTGATTGGTACAACTATACCTTCCCTATGACCCAATTGTTCAACATGTGAGTATAACATAGTCTTAGTGATTCCAAGCACTTACACTGGGTAGAGGAAGAGCTGAGAATGGAATTTAGGCTTGCATGCTAGGCAAGCACTCTACAAAGCAGCCACATCCCCAACCCCAGCTGTATGCCCCTTTTACATACTGGCTCCTCTTGAGAATTAATGCTGTCATCACTACACTATTCTGCCTCCAGGACTCTACCCTGAAAAATACACATCCAATGCAGCATTAATATTTAGTATGTGTTAGAAATAGTGCAAAAGGGTGGATTTGCCCACAAATGCTTACAACTTTGTAAGAATGAACAACATGCCCATTTACAGATGAAGAAAAGAAGGCATGAAGAGGATAATTAATTTACACAAACTAACCCAGCAAGTAACTGAACTAGAACTCAAATCCAGACAATAAAATGGCAGAGACTCAGTCCCAACCTGTCCAGCTCAACCTCTTAACAAAGTACCGCAAAGGTGTGCACACAAAGTTAGCCATTAATAAATACCTTAGTATGCTATCACCCTGAGAGCCACCACTGGAGAACTATGTAGAATCATACTCTGAAATGTTTTGTGGCTACCATAAAGAACAGGAGAGGGCTCCATGTTCTGATAGGGAATGACCTTCCAGATGTGGGGTTAAGAAATAATGTATTATGTATCATGTGATCATTTAAGTTATTGTTTTAAAGACTTTTTTGTAGAGCAATCGTGGGTTCACAGCAAAAATGAAAGGCAGGCACAGAGCTATTTCTCTTCCCCACACATGCGTAGCCTCTGCCATACCAACATTCCTACCTGAATGGTATACTTGCTAACTAATGTAGGGGGTGTACACTGACACATCACAATAACCTGAAGACTGACTTTACACTATGGTTCACTCTCTGTATTATATGTCCTGTAATTTGAGCAGTGCATTAATGACATATTTCATGTCTGAATGTGGTATCATGCAGAATATTTCACTACTATGAAATCCTCTCTGCTTCACTGATTCAGCTTTTCTGCCTTCTAAACCCTGGCAACCACTGATTCCCACTGTTGGGAGCTGCTGGAGTTGGTTGTTGGTCATGTGTCTGAGGGTGGGACAGATCCAGAGTGCCTCAGGCAGTCAAGCTACCTCAGTATTGAAGAAAGTATCCTATTTGGACAATTACAGTCTTAGTCTTGGTCTTAGTCTTAGTCTTAGTCACTAGGCAACATTATCTCTCGGGATACTAGTTTGCAAGTGTATAAAATAAACGCCCCTACTGTTGGAGCCAGTCCTCTTGCTCATCAGGCAAGAGATAACTCCACCTGACCCCGGCTATAGTCTTTTGTCTTTATTTTCTACATCCTCTCACCGTTTTCTCCTGGGGACCACGGAGAGATCACTGACTCCCACATTTATGGTCCTCATAGTTTTTCTTTTTCCTGAATGTCATATAGTAGAAATTGTCTAGTATGCAACATTTTCAACTGGTTTCTTTCACCTAGTCATATACAGTATGTTTCTCCCATATACTCCATGGTTTATTACATTTCTTTTTATCTATGAATAATATTCCACTATCTGCAAGTATCACAGTTTACTTACCCATTTACCTACTGGAAGATCTTTGTTGCTTCCAAGTTTTAGCAATTATAAATAAAGTTGCTTTAAAATCTGCATACAGAGTCAAGTGTGGTGGCACACACCTGTAATCCCAGCACTCAGGAGGCTGAGGCAGGAGGACTGTTACAGGTTCAAGACCAGCCTGGCCTACAAACTGAATTCAAGGCCAGCCTGAACTGCATAGCTAGACACTGTCTCAAAAAGACAAAAAAAATCTACATGCAGAATGTGCGGCCCATCTAGTACATAAAAGAATGTGTTCAGGGGCATATATATAGGTATATGCTGGTGTTATTGGGTGGGACACTCTGTAGATGCCTATTAAGTCCCTTTGTTCAAAGTTTTAGTTCAACACTGACATTTCTTTGTTGATTTGTTTTGTCTAATTGATCTGCCTGTGACAGTGGGATATTGAGGTCCCCCACTATAATTGCGTAGAGGTTTATCTGATCTCTTGTGTGCAGTAGTGTTTGTTTTATGATGTTGTGTGCATCAGTGTTTGGTGCATATGTTTATATTAATAACTGTTATCTCTTCCTGGTGAATTGTTCCCTTAACCAATATAGTGACTTTCTTTGTATCTTCTGATCAGTTTTGGCTTAAAGTGCACTTTGTCTGAAAATAAAATAGCTACTCCTCTTTGTTTTCAGGTTCCCATTGCATGGAATATTGTTTTCATCCTTTGACTTTAATCTATGAATTTCTTTTTGCATTAAATGTGTTCCTTGTGTACAGCGTCCCATTCAGTTCTATTTCTTGATCCGTTCCACCAATCTGAGTCTCTTGATTGGCAAATTGAGACCATTCACATTGAGAGTTATGACTGAACAGTACTGACTTATTCCTGTCACCACATTATTTTCTCATTGCTGATTCCCTTTTTTCTCCTTTTTTTTCTCTTCTATATAACTTCTCACTCTGCCTGGGTGACACATTTTGGCATGGTTTCTTTCATTTTCTCTTGCTAGGATATCCTTGAGAATTGTTTGTAGTCATGATTTGGTGTTATGAATTCCTTTAGGTGCTCTTTGTCACAGAAATATCTTATTTCTCCATCAATTGTGAAAGATAGTATTTCAGGATATGTCAGTCTGGTTTGGAAGCTGTTCACTTTTAGGGCTTGAATCACTTCTCTCCAAGATCTCCTGGCCTTTCGGTTTGTGTTGAGATGTCTGTTGTAATTCTAATGGGTTTACCTTTATAAGTGATTCATTGCTTTTCTCTAACAGCTTTTAAGATTCAGTCCTCATGTTTGACTTCTGGGCTTTTGACTTTGATGTGCCATTGACAGGAGATTTTCTGATCATGGCTCTTTGGGGTGCTATATACTTCATGTATCTATATGTTCGGTTCTTTCCCCATGTTTGGAAAGTTTTCTGTTATCATTTCTAAACAGGTTTTTAACGCCATTTGTACAATCTTGTGATTTTTCACTAATTCCAATTAAGCTTAGATCAGTCTTCTTTGTATCATCTAGTAGCTGTTGGGTCCATTTCCTTTATGTTCTCTTGCTGTTTGTAGATATATCTGAATCATCAGTCAATGATCTTGGCCCTGTCTTCTAGTTCTGACACACTGTCCTCACACTGGTTGCTTCTGTCACCCATATTTTCAGCTGAAGTTTTGCTCTCTGGAGTTTCTGTTTGGTACATTTTTATGAACTCTCATTCTTGGCTAACCTGGCCATTCCTGTTTTGTATCATTTTGTTTAGTTTAGCTAGCTTTTTTATTATGTCTTCTGTAAACTCATCATTTTGTTTGGTGGGTCCATTATCTATCTATTTATATCTTTTTTGAACTTACTGAGCTCTTGTTGAACTGGGTTTTTATTTAATTTCTTCTGTTATCCTTTCAAATAATTTCACTGCATGGCTTTTGATTTCCTATCCCTTACTACCACCTGGATCAGCTTCGAGGGAGTTGAGAGTTATGGAGGGCTTTTTTCCCCTTTTCAGCTCATGTCTCTCTTTTATGTTTGTTTTGTGCTGAGATTAGTATGTTGGTTATAGTAGAAGGCTGTTGCTAGAATGGAAATCTCCTTACTCAGTGTCTGGTTTTCAGTGGTGCACTCTGGGCACAGAGAATGAAAAATGTAAAATTTGAAAAATTAATAAATGGAAGATGAGAGGAGAGAAAATTGAAATAAAGGATACCAATGAGGATTAAAAGTAAATTAATACTATTAGATAAAAGTAACAGGAAAAATCAAACAAGAAAAAGAAAAACCTGGCATGGTAGCATACACCTGGAATCCCAGCACTGAGGAGGCTGAGGCAAGAGGATTGCTAGGCATTTAAGACCAGCCTGGGCTATATAGTGAGACCTTGTCTCAAAAAACAAAAAAAGAAAAATGAACACAATACAGGAAAAATAAGAGGGAAAAGGCTTAAAGGACGAAGCAACATGGTGAAAATGGCCATACTACCCAAAATATACAAATTTCAGGCCATCTCAATCAAAATACCTTTAGTATAACTCACAGAAAACTAGAGAAAACATTCCTAAAATTCATTTGGAATGAGAAGACACCTATAACAGAAAAAACAATCCTAGCTAACAAAGGCAAGGCAGGGGGACTCACAGTCCCTGATTTGAATTTATACTACAAAGTTACTGTGATAAAAACTGCATGGTACTGGCAATAAAAACCAGATCTGAGGATCAGTGAAACAGATGAGAAGATGCGGAAACAACTCTGAGCATAGTCAGCCACATTTTCCTTGACAAAAGGACCAAACACATGCACTGGAAGAAAGATAGTCTCTTTAATAAATGGTGCCATGAAAACTGGCTTTCCACATGCCAAAGACAAAACTGGACCCATGTCTCTCACCATGCACTAAACTAAAACCAAAATAGATCAGACATCTAATATAAAAGCAAAACACTAAATCTGCAGGAAGAGAGAATAGGTAGAACTCTGGAAGACACAGGTGTAGGCAAAGACTTTATGAATAAAACCCCGAAAGCACAAGAAATACTACAAAGAATCACCAACTTGGATCTCATCCTACTAAAAAGGTTTTGTACACCAAAGAAATTACCAACAGAGTGAAAAGATAACCCCCAGAGTGGGAAAATATTTTAGCCAACAGTCCCTCAGACAAAGGACTAATATCTAGAATATATAAAGAACTGAAAAAAATTAGCCTTCCTAAATTTAAAGATGTAACCCAAGAGTAGGCATCTGAGATGAATATACACTTCTCAGAGAAAGAAATACAAATGGCAAATATATATGCATATGAAAAAATGTTCAACATTGCTGGTCATTAGAGAAATGCAAATTAAAACAACACTGAGATTCCATCTCACCATTGATAGAATGGCTATTATCAAAACATCCACCAATAACAAATGCTGGCAGGGTTGTGGGGAAAAAGGAACCCTTCTCCACTGTTGGTGGGAGTGTAGACTGGTGCACCCACTGTGGAAATCAGTGTGGAGACTGCTCAAAAAACTAGTATTAAAGTACCCATTTGACCCAGTTATTCCTTTCTAAGTATCTTCACAGAAGAATTTAAAACATCATACCAAAATGATAAGTGTGCACCCATCTTTATAGCAGCACAGTTTGTAATAGATAGATATTGGAAACAACCCAAATGCCTATCAACTGATGAATGGATAAAAAGATGTGGTTTTTTTATACAACAGAGTACTACTCAGACATAAAGAAGGATAAATTTGAGACATTTCTAGGTAAATGGATGCAACTTGAGACTATAGTCTTAAGTGAAATAAATCAGACACACATATGTAAATATCACATTGTTTCTCTGGTGTGAGATACTAAAAGTGTTAATAAGGGCCAAAACCTATAAAAGATATGGTGAAATAGGAAGAAAGTGCTCAAAAGGAAAAAGGAATGTGGGGAGGGAGGAAGGGAAAAGGGAAAAAAGGAATAAAATGGAAAGCTTTTTAAATAAAGAGATAAAGAGGGATTAAAAGGAAGGGAGAAGAATAGGAAAAAAGAGGAACTAAGTTGTCAGGTGCAGGTACAAGTTCCCTATGATCAATGTGATCATTTTGTATATCTAAACTACATTAAGAAACTTAATTTTAAAAAGAAAAGTAGAACAAAATAGAGGAAAAATAAGATGAAAATGATTAAAAAGAGAAAAGAAACAAAACAAGGAAAACCCTAAACATTCCCCCCCACAAAAATGAAGGAAAAATACAGAACAGAAAAATGAGCCCCTCCCAACACAAACATTTCTCTGCCTTTTTGAATGAATGGTTTCTTTCCAGCATTTACAGTCTTGCAATCCAGTACATTATGATTTTCTCCCCCTAGCTTTAAAGCCTGTGGGTTTGTGAGATATACACCCTGTCCAGAGACCACTCTGTCCCCACACCACAGACTTGGCTACCATCTAACGTGAGTCATGTGCTTGCTCACATTGGTAGATGGGGTAAGCTCAGATCACTGGTGTCTGCTGAATATAAGCAGTGGGGTAGGAATGAAGGCAGACTGTGGAAATTAATGCCAGCACTTTACAGTCCAGCCACCTCTGAAAGCCACATTTGCCAGACCTGGTTTCTTGCCACAAAGATTGTGACCCATATTCTGCACAGCTTGAGTTTGAACTTCTCAAGCAGTCTATGTGTAGCCCACACTCTCTATAAAGCTGTCTCCTGTGGCTATCTCTCACCCAGTAATTGTGGAAGGGTAACACTGGAAACCTTGAAGTGGAGTTGTTCTATGGCTCACTCTTAAACAGTTAAGCCCTTCCCAAAATGTCACTTGATTAATCACTCTCTGGCAGTATGGTGGGCACTGCACTGATTCTCTTCTCCAAATCTATCCTGGGATGAAAGGGTCACTTTCAGAGTAAAATCTTACATTGTTTTTGTTGTTTACAACAGCTATGGGCTTCCCTTGGGCTATCACTGCTGGTCAGGTTCATAATTTTTCCCTGAGTCTGCCAGTCCTTCAGGCTTACCTTCTCCCTGGGCATTGGCCCTATCTGTAATTGGGTCAGTTGTCAGCACCTCTGCTGCCCCATACCAAAGAGAAACAAAATAGAAAGCCAGGTTGGAGTTGACAGGTGGCATTGGTCTGGGCGTGGAATCCATGGGCACAGAGTTGGCCAGGGGCAGCTCTACCTTGTCCACTAAGCGTACTCACTGGGAATGGTTTCCTCCTGCCTCTGGCTCCTCCCTTTTCTCTCTGCTTCCTGGCTGTCCTGGGTTGAGCACTGTACATGCCCCTGCCTACCCTGTCTCTGCCTTGGTGCTTGCAAGCCATGGACTAAAACCATGAGCCAAAAGAAGCCACTACTGCCTTCAGTTGCAGGGTTAGGTATTTTGTCCCAGCACCAGGAAAGTGCATAATACCGTAACCTTCACTGTTCAGCCTTTCCTCTTTATAAATGGAGGTCTCACAATATTTCCTAGGCTAATCTGCAACTCCTAGGCTCAAAGCATTCTCACTTTGCCTCTCACGTAGCTGGAAACACAGGTACATACCTGTGGGCCCAGTTTGTTTTTTATTCTTTTTATTTGTGTGTCATTTAAATTATTTTACATATAATATGTATTCATGAATTTACTTGAATAAAGAGTTAACTAGGAAAACATAAGACAAATAAAAATGAAGGGTAGGCCATGCAAAGACCACAAGGGTAAGCCTTATACTTTCACATTCTACAACAAATGCTCAATAACTACTTGATTTGATAATATGAGTTAGGCACATACAATTGACCCTCATTATTCTCTGATACTGAATTTGTGAATTTTCCCACATGTCAAGATTTACTTGTAACCTCCAAATTGGTATTTGCAGTGCTCTTGCAGTCATTCACAAACACATAGTTATATAGACAACAGAAAATTTGTCACTTGTGGGGCCTGCCTGTAACCCCAGCACTCTGGGAGGCTGAGGCAGGAGGATCACAAGTTCAGGTTCTACCTGGACAACTGAGAGAGATTCTGCCTCAAAATAAAAAGGTCTAGAGATGTTGCTCAGGCTCAGGGCCTCATTTCAATCTCCAGTATCACCAAAAAGAATTCATTCAATGCACACAGTCCCAGCTGAGATTGAGAAAGGTGACACTCTACCTTTTTGTTTCAGTTCTCATGCAGTAAACAACTGCCAATTTCACGGCCTACTTAGTGCCACATTTGTACATTTTCATTTGCTTTTGGTAGCTTGATTGTTTACCCCACTACCATAGAGATATGTAGTGTTCCTGAATACAACAAGGCAGGGACATGCCCTACAGAGAAAATATTCACCTTACATAAGATGTGCTTAAGCATCAATTACGGTGCTGTTGGCCTTGAGTTTAATGTCAATGAATCAAATGAATCAAATAATATGTCCCTAAATAGAAACACACAGAGAATAAGGTTATGAATGGATTTGTTGACAAAAATGTGACCAGATGCTTGTAGGCTCCAAGCCTATATTTCCCCTCGGAACAGTGTCCCAGTATTCACTCATTCAGAATACGTGGTAGCTTCATAGAGCATTACTACCATGAATCACAAAAACCAACTGTGCTTTGCAAAACTGTGGGTCACAAAATGGCACCCAATCATAGTGACAGCTGTAATAATCCTTACAATAAGATAAATCAGGGATCATCACACCTCAGCCTGTGGGCCATTGCCTGTCTTTGTTAGTAAAGTTTTATTGAAACTCAATCGTGTAAGTTTGCATTCTGCCTATGGCTGTTTTCACCCCAAATCAGCATTTAAGCAGCTGCAACAGAGACCATATGGGTCTCAAAAACTGAAATATTTCTATCTGGTCTTCTTAAAGCAAAAGTTTGCCACCCCCAAATTATAAACATTTACCATTTGTCATGCACTTTACAGTGCCAGGGACTACGCAGAGCAAATCATATATATTATTACCCTGAACAGAAAGTACTTTTAAGTATGCATCAGTACTTACATGTAATGTTTACTTAATCTTCACTTCTGCAACCCGGAAAAGTGGCTATTCTGTCTCTGTATTGCTGACTTTTTGTCCCTGGGACCAAACACTTAAAATAACCTGAGAAAGGGTTTACTTTGGCTCACGGTTTTAGAGGCATCAGTCCATGGTAAATTAGTTCCATTGCTGTGAGGTGACCCAGACTGTTAGGCTGGATGTGGTGGAGGAAAGTTGCTCACCTTATGGAATTCAGGATGCAGAGGGAAAGAGAAAGAGCCAGAGAGCAAGAGCAGGTACCAGATATAACTCCTAAGGTCACATTCCTATGATCCACTCTCTTTAGCTAGATCCCATCCCTTGTTTTCATCATATCCCAATAATACCAGGAAATTATGGTCTTATGAATGGGTTAATCCACGATGAAGTTAGAACTATTTTCTTCCCTCAGTGTTAAGGATTGACCCCAGAGCCTTTGCCCTGAGCTACATTCCTGTCCATCTGTTTTGTTTTGTTTTGTTTTGCTTTGCTTTGCTTTGCTTTGCTTTGCTTTGCTTTGCTTTGCTTTGCTTTATGACAAGGTCTCACTGAATTTCCCAGTCTGGGCTCAAACTTGCAATTCTCCTGCTTCAACCTCCCAGAGTTCTGGAGGTACAAGTGTGTACAGCTGGCTAAAAGTAGAACCCTTATAATACAATCGTTTCCCAGCAAGTCCATCACCCAGCAACCAAGCCTTTAGCACATGAGTTTTGGGGGCACTTCAAATCATAACAGCCCCCTTGAGAAAACTGAAGTTCAAAAAGGGGACAGTGACCTGCCCCCAGTGACACAGACCAGAGACCAGTGCCAGGCCTGGCTGCCCTAAAGCCCATACTTTCAATTATGCACTCCTTCCTCCATGAAGGAAACAGAGGAGGAGAATGTATGAGAGCCAGAGATAGTTTCTAAATCAAAGACTATGACTTTATGCTCTAGAGAGTTGAAATAAAATTGGAATGAAAGTAACAAGAAAAAGAAATGTTTGGTGTGTAAAGCAACAAATCTTGCACCATGGAGAAATGGACACAAACTAGAAAGTGGGTGAGGGACTGTGCTCATGGAAAGGAATTTCTATTTTGGCTGGAGAAAGAGCAAGTGTTGTCCAGGCTCTATTTACAGCCTCTCTTCTCTCTCTCCAAGCAACTAGCATCCACTGCAGCAACCTAGACTCTCCACTGGGGACTTGCCCTCTGTGCTTAGCCTGCATGTGCATGGGAAGCTGAGGCGCAGCCTTCATCTAAAGATAGCAGGGACTGGAACATGAATATCTATAGATATATATTCCGTTTCTGTCTGGGGTGACCAGTCCCAAGAACGAGGTGCCCGTGGATGAAAAAAAAAACAAGAGAGAGACAGTGATGGGATCAGGGGGGATGCAGCCTCTAGGACTGAAGCCTTGACTACCATCCTCCTTAGCCTTTTATTGGGATACAAACGTAAAGCAGCCACAGGGCAAATAGGAGGAATAATTGACAGGACTGGTGAGGAAAATACAACTCAATTATCACACGAATGAGACTTGACTTGGTTAGCCATCATGTTATCATTCCTTCAGGCATATCTCAGCAAGGCATCTAGTGTCAGCCCAGCGGGTTTCCCCAGGGACACAGGTCCTTCTATCATTTCCTTTTACACCAATGCTTTTGCTGGACTTCCTCCGGAATCAAGCAATCATATGGTTTGGTCAGGTCTGAAGTCCCAAATAGATAATACATTGAAAGATGAACTAAAGAATGTCCTTCTCCACAAATATCCTAGCTTCTTCCTCCTTAGCATGATTCTAAGGGGCTTCTAGAAGTCTCCAGGCAGGCCACTCCCTAGTTACATATAAGAGTAACCACTCAGCCATAGCTCTGTCCTGACACCTATGCTTCCTTGCTTCACTCTCCAGATCCCTCACTAGTGCTTCCCAAATAAATCCCTTGCACTGAAATCCTTGTCGCAGGTTCTGCTTCTGGGCATACAATCTCTAAGCTACCAGCTATCAGTCATGTGCAACAACATGATATATTAAGGCATTAATTACAGTTTTGCTCTCCTTCTAATGAACAAGTTGTCCTTGTTAAAATGAACATAGAAAATTGCTTTAATCTTTCTCTCCATTCTTCTTCAAGCCCCTTGTCACTTTCAGTTAACTTATTGCCATACACAATAATGTTCAAAGGCTAGCAGTATAGAAAATAGAAGGAACCTAAGTGCAACCTGGACCTGCTTACCCCAGACTTCTTGTGTTTCAGCAAAGGGTGCTTGAGTTTTGCCTTTTCTTGCAGGCAAATGTAGCCCTGCTGACACAAGCACCAAGATGCTTTACAAAGGTGTTTTTATGATAGTCTAGACAATACCTTGGTGAGATTTCTCCAAAAATGCATAACTTATATCAAACAAATCCAGGTTGAGGATCATTCAGCAAAATAACTTGCATGTGCTCCTCAGAATGTTAACGTAAAAAACACAAGAACTGTTCTAGATTAATAGAGATTAAAGAGAGAAAGCGTATGAATGGAATTTAAGATTTTAGATTGGACCCTAGGCCATGCAAATAAAAAGAGCTTGATATCTGATGAAATTTGAATATAGGTAATAGAAGAGATAATAGCACTGTACCAATGTTAAATTTTGTGAGTTTGATGACTGAGCTGTGGTTCTGTAAAAGAATAACCTCATTCTTAGGAAATGTGAACTGAAATATTTAGGGATACAAACACAAAAAGTCTTGAATGTTTTTTGAAACACAGAGGCACTTACATAGACTATGTATTAGTCCATTTTCTGCTGCTATAACAAAATACCCAAATCTGGGTCCTTTATAAAGAAAAGTCATTTATTTGACTCTCAATTCTGTTAACTTCCAAGTTAGAATAGCACAGTACCAGCATCCTGGCACGTGTGCCCAGCTGCATCACAATAGGGCAGAGTAATGGAAAGGGAGCCAGATCAGTGCAGGCAGAGCCAAACATGTAGGTGGCCTCGCCTTATAACTGCCTGCTCTCTCAAACATTAGCTCACTCCGCAAAACCCGCATTAACCCTTCTGAGGCAGTTCTTTTAAGGACCAAGCCACTTTCCCTGGATCTACCTTTAAAGGTCCCATCACTTCAGCACCACCATACTGGGGGCCAAGCTTCTAGCACAAGAACCTTTGGGAGACAAACCATATCCACACTGTGGAAGGGGGAAGGAAATGATAAGACAAGTGGAGCAACATGCAAATGGATGAATCTGGATAAAGACTGTCATCACATCTTCATGTTTCTCATGCAACTGTTCTGCAAATTTGAAATTATATCGGAATAAAAAGTTACCACCAAAATGCAGCATAGTAAGCACTTCCTCTGTTGGGTAGAACCTCAACTTACTTTGCTTTTTCTCCTCCTCTTAAATTACCAACCAGCAAAGAAGAAAAGATCAAAATAAGAAAAATAAGGCTGGGCATGGAGGTGTTATCCTAGCACTTGGGAGGCTGAGGCAGAATTGCTGCAAGTTCAAGGCCAGCCTGAGCTACAGAGTGAGTTCAAGGCCAGCCTGGACTACATAGCAAGACCCTGTCTCAAAAAAAATGAAAGGAAGAAAAAAAATGTATTTAGGATTGGGGGAATACAAATTGAGGCAAAAATTATTAAAATGAATAAATGCAAACTTTTTCTTTGGTCTGGTAGCTTTAACTTCAGTTAAAGTGATGTAACTTTAAGAGTTACTTAGATAGTTCAAATGCTTTCAAATTTACAAAATGAAGACTAGCTGAGTATACACTTGTTTTGAGTATTGTTCTGTTTTATGTATATCAACTCGATTAAACCTTAACCCATTTAATAATTTAGTATATAATGATTAATTCTTAGATATATATATTTAAAATGCAATTAATCCAATCATCTAATATGCACTAATTAATATTAATCTATTAATAGTATTTAATCTTTATTATGCATTAATAACAATTAATGTCTTGTCCCCACAGTACTTAATCATTTAATTTACAAAAATGAACCCCGAGGATTTTTTAAAAGTTTCATTGTAGCCAACAGTTTATGACACTACAAACTAACATTTAAAGGCCCTTAACACATGCCAACACTTGGCATGCACTATCTCATGATTAGATTTACAGCAGCATGGGAACCTAGTAACAACTATCCCCCATTCCATACTTGGAAAATTTGAGAGATTTGTTCAGTTCACAGGAAAACTATGCAATGGAGTTGGATGAAAGTCCAGCTCCTTCTCATACCGGAGTCTACAAAAGCCTGACTTTGAATTTCATCTGCAGCCACAACAAAGACAAAGATGGTGAGATTTAACCAAAGCAGGCATGTGGACATCTACAGGACCAAGCCCTCAGGGAAGCAAAAATAAGTGTGAATAGGTAAAATTAGATCGTCTTTTCTAAGAAACTCAATCTGGAAGCTTCCCTAGTCGGGAGAGCCTAATTATGGCAGCACACACACCACCAGTGACTCCAAAGGAAAGCTAATTTAAATTGTTTTACTTGGATCCTTACACTTCAATCTTTATGAGTTTTAGGAACTTATCAGGACTGATGTTCAATGTCCTTTCATAGAAATCCAGCTAAGTTGGTTGACTCTTAACAAACCCCATAGGTTCCTAAGGCCTTCACATAAAACATAGCTAAATGCAATATTAAAGCACAGTTTGTGAATAATGCATTTCAAAGGGCACTGAAAACACTCTAACACTGAGAAAGCTCCATTCACATGTTTAGAATGGCCCTTTTCTTCCCAGGTAGCATTTTGCTTCCTTTCCACTTGGCTGGAATTTGCTTTCCTTATCCTTTGGCCTCACTCTTACAAAGAACTTTCATATCTAATCTTATGTCATGGCCCCTTCCCTCTTCTGTGCCTCCTCTCCCTCTCCCCCAACTTCACCATGAATTTTTTTTAAAAAAGGAAAAAGGACTACTGAATCTCAAAGAAATTTCTATCTCATAAGTTTCTAGCTTTTCTGATATTAAAGCAAAAACTAAATGAGTGATAAGTGCTAGTAGTCAAAGATAAAGTTAAATACCTACGAGATGAAAAAGATTTTCCATTTTTATAGTTTTGTGGCTCTCTGATGTTCTTTTGTGGGCCTGGCTTTTGCTACCTCGGCCTCAGTTCTTCCAACTGCCACCCAAATAGCCCCGCTGAAATTAAGATGAAGCGATTACACATTTAGGGGAAAAATTTTAAGGCAATGCTTACTCTCGGGTGGGGCGAGTGTCATAGGAGGTTCACTTGTCTCATGAGCCGCCCTGGTCTGCAAAACAGCTCCCCATCTTCAATCTTAGCACCTTTTCTTCTCTGTCCTCTTTAGCCACAGCAACAGGCAGAGTGAGCATTTAGAAAAGTCTGATCCTAGCATTCTGTGGACAAACCTGATGACTCACTGTTTCTCAGTGCCCTCACTCAGCAGGGCTTCTCCCGTGTAACCACACCCCAGCAGGTTCTGAACCCCTTGCCGCTCACAGAATCTGAGGCACTGTCCGATCTGGATGTAGAGCTGCTACCCATATTTTGTGAACAGTCTCCCCTCTTTACTCTTCCAAGATAATTCCAACTCAGTTTTCAGAACTCATGAGGGGAGATGTCAGCATGGCAGATTACGAGAGGGGTAAGCATAAGCTGTACTTACAGGCTGCTTTTGAAGTTCATGCTTCTGCTTACTGCACTGACCCTGAAAACATTACCTAACATTTCTGGGCTCCAGGTTCCTCATCTATCCATTGTTGGCACCGGGAAAGTACTATACATATTGCATATTATTATGTTACCTTCAGCAGGGTGCTCTCCATGAACCTGCTGGTGTGGATGAGAAGTCCCATCTGGGCACCTCTGTTGCATCTGTCCTTAATACTTTCCCATGTTCCTATTGTCATGTGTTTAGATCTAAAATGACCCCCAAAGCCTCATGTGTTTGAAAGGTAAGTAGACTGTGAGACAATATAGCTGGTTTGCAGTTGGGAGGCAGGGTCTGATCGGAGGAGATAAGCCACTGGGCACGGCCCAAAAGAGTTTATCTTTCCCCCTTCTCTGCCTGCCTCCCTGCTGCCATGGCAGGAGCAACTTCTCCTCAGCCATACTCCTCTGCCATGCTGTCCTGCCTTGAAGCCAGCCAACGATGGCCTGAAATGTGAACCAAAATAAACCTCACTTCCTTTAAATTGTGGGCGCAGGTATTTTGTTCCAGAAATAAGAAAAGTAACTAAGACAAACTGATACCAGGAGTGGGACTATTGCTCTAATGTTCCCTTTCCTTGGGGTTCAGAAGCCTTTGGAACTGGTTCACAGGAGAAGTTTGGAAAAGTTTGAAGATAGCAGCTGAAGAAAGAGTTCTAGAATGCTATAAGTTAAGCTTGATGGGAGATTCTTGTCTGAGCACAGAAGACCAGAATACTCGTAGAAATGTAGATGGTAAAGACTAAGCTCAGGAGGTCTCAATTTGGAAGCAAGATTCCATTGGTAGTTGGATCATTTGTATTACGCATTAAAAGAAAATTTGTGTACATTTTGCTCATGTCCTGAGACTCTGCGATGACTGAGACTAAGGGCAGCAGACTAATTAATCTGGCAGAGGAAATTTCAGCCCAGCCTTCAGCCCAAAGCTATGCCCCATACCCTGTGGCATGAGTGCTGTTTAAGGAATTTTTCCAGCTCTACATTAAGAACAAATGACACAGCTGAGTGATTTTGAAAGTCTTGACTTTCACCAGAAATGAAGCTCCTATAATTTGGGGACCCGTAAAGTTGGAGCACAGGAAAACTTGGCTGCAGGAAAGATTAGCATTACAAGGAAGACAAGTACTTTACAACAGGACAATAGGAGAGATGGCTCTTAGGAAATCTGCAAAACCTCACCGTTTGCAGCTAAAAGGAGTAAAAATGAAAGACTTTTCTTTGAGAAGACAGCTGCAGGGCACCCTGTTTGACTCCGGGCTGAGAGAATCACCTACGAAAGTGGCTCTCTGGGGTTCTGTTCACAGTGCTCAGCCCTCCAAGCACACAGAGACCACGGCAACCATCACGCAAAAGGTTAGTGCTTGAGCTGGCAGCAGACCTTGGCATTATCCACACGGTCCTGGTTTTACAGGCATGCAGAACTCAAGAGTTGTGCGGAAATGGAGGTTTTCACCCAGATTTCAGAAGAAGGCCTGGGAGGCCAGGCAGTGCGCCCAGGCAGGGTGCAAAACTGTGAAAATGCGGTGGAGACCTCAAGCAGTTGAAGAAGCCAAGAACATGGAACATTCAAGAAAGTCGCGAGGAGTGAGCAAAGCCAGCCCCAAAGAAAAACTAAGAGCTACAACCTTGGTGATCCCGTAGGGGTAGGGCCCCGCAGCCCTGTGATGTTCCCATCTCACTATCGTTTACCCCAGCTGCTGGGTATGGGGCTCCAGGATTTTAACGTCTGTCCTGCGGGGTTTCAGTCTGCTTTGGTCCAGCTCTTTTCTGCCCCTTCCTTCCACCCTTTAGGGATGGTGAAGTTTACCCTGTGTCACTGTATGTCAGGAGTGTTAACTCGTTTTTGATTTTTTTTTCTTTTTTCTTTTAAAGAGAAAAGAAAACAAAATAACATCAACCAAGACAAAAAGGAAACAACACAAAAACAATAAAAACGATGCAGAATTTCAAAACAAGGCAATAGGAAGTTAACAACAGTTGTTATATTACATATCATTATCTTCAACCAAGTTGCTCAGATTACCAGATGTGAGAAGGTAAGACTGAGCAATTAAAGAGAATAGAAAGTAATTTTTAAAAAACATTAGAAATGATATAGAGTTTCACTAATAGAATTTCTAGCTAGAGAAGCTGGGGCAAGAAAAAGAAGAAAGGATGCAATATAACAATCCTTTCTTTTTCTTGCCTCAACTTCTCTGCCTAGAAATTCTAGTTCGGTGTTAAATAGCACTAGGGGAAGAAGGCAATTCCTGATTTTGGGGGGAAAGCTTTCACTCTTTCACCACCAGCTATGTTAGCTATGAGTTTTCGTGAATGTCTTTCCTGAGGTTAAGGAAATTTCCTTCCTTCTAGTTTGCTGAGGTTTTTTTTTTTCCTTTCACTACATGAAAGGGTACTAGATTTTATTAAATGTTTTCTCTGTTGAAATACTTCCGTTCCTTAATGCTATTAACTGTGGTGTATGATTAATTTTTGTATGTTAAATCATCCCTGCATTTCTGTGATATCATATCACTTGGTTATGGTGAATAGTCCTTTTAATATGCTGCTGGGTTTAACTTGCTAATATTTGGTGGATTTTTTGCATCTATCTTCATAAGTGATTG
This sequence comes from Chinchilla lanigera, assembly GCF_000276665.1. Taxonomy (NCBI): domain Eukaryota; kingdom Metazoa; phylum Chordata; class Mammalia; order Rodentia; family Chinchillidae; genus Chinchilla; species Chinchilla lanigera. The sequence goes on from NW_004955442.1 coordinate 2,193,959, forward strand.
TTTTTTATTTTTATGGGGACTTATACCTAAGAGTTTGCCTTGAGTCACAGAGAAAACTTTGGACTTGGACTTTTCAGCAATGCTTGAACTATTAAAACTTTGGTGACTCTTAAGAGATGGACTGAATGCATGCTGCACAAAGAGTTGGACAAGAGTCTTTTATGAGCCAGGGAGGGAATGTAATGGTGTGGATCTAAAATGGCCCCTAAACCTTATGTGTTTTGAAGGTGTACCAGTCAGGGTTTACTAGAGAAACAAATATAACACAAGATATACAAATGTATAAGAAATTACAAGTTTGGATTATGATGATCAGCCACAGAGTCGGATGAGGAAGTGTGAAGAGGGAGTTGCACACTGGAAGCTGAAGGATCCAGTCCAAAGTCTGGCGCTCACTGCAGTGTTCTGTGCATATCAGTGTCAGGAGGCTGATCGGTCTGCGATGAAACACTGGAGAATCTGCAATAGAAGGCTGAAGAGTCTACGATGAAGGCCAAAGAGGCTACACCAGAAGGCTGAAGAGTCAAGGGCAGAAACCAAACAGCACGCCAGAAACCAGGAGATGAGGACCCAGCTGAGGGCAAAGACTGGAGCTCCTTCAAAGAACCAGCCAGCAGACCTTCCTCATTTCCTTTTCATTGTATGCAGGCTGCCTGCCTTGGGGGAGGGGTGGTCCTTTACACCCACATCCGGCTGAATCACTTAGTTAAACTTCTCAACAATGTATCACCCATTACAGAAGGTGATTGGATTTGAGAGGGCAGAATAGCTGCCATGCTGTTCAGAGGTAAGGTCTGGTTTGAGGAGATTGATCACTGGGGGCATGACCTGGAAGAGTTTATCTCCTTCCCCAGCTCTTCCCTTCTCTCGCTGCTTCCCTGGTACCACATTAGCAGCATGTCCTCAGCCATGCCCTCTGCCAGGTTGTCCCACCTTGAAGTCAACCACCTATAGACTGAAACATAAGCCAAAATGAACCACTCCTCCCTTAAGTTGTGGGTATTAGGTATTGTGTCTCAGCAACAAGAAAGTAGCTAAGACAGCTATTATCAGTCTGTTTTTCTTCAGTCTGCCTCTCTCTCCAGACTGCAAGCCTCCACCAGGACCTGGGTCTATCTGTTGACTGCTAACTTTCTATTATGTATCTACCGTATAGTAAATACTCAATGACTATGTGCTGAATGCATGTGTCAGTAATGAGAGTGGCACAATCACAGGAATAATACCAATTCTTGCTCTGGTACAAGCAACCAAATATGATATTTAGAAAAATGCACAAGTGCTCTGCAAATAGAGTTCACTGGTGATTTTGAAAGCCCCACTACGGTAAGGCATGAGAATGACAAAGATGAGTAAGTTGAAGCTCTTGCTCTCAATGGCATGGTAAGAAAGATACTTAAAACTCCAAGTCACCATTGCTTCCTGCTAAGATAATAAACTGCTGATCTCCAATGCATAATTTCAAGAGCATAGTTTCATGAATCAGATATACCTGGCTTCAAATCCTACAGAATTTCAGTTTTCAAACTGTATCTCATTGAGTGAGTTACTGCACTTCCCCAAGTTTTTCAAATCTTTTCACTTATAAAAGGTAGATAATACTAGTACCTAGGCTGTTCATGCAGGGAAAATGAGAAAATCCACCTCAGTCACCTCAACACAATGTCTGACAAACAGAAAATATGAAGAGAATTTTATTGTTATTATTATTGCCTTTTCAGTCCCTGTTGGACTGGTTCCACATACCTTATTTTTTTCCTAATCTCGTCTATAAAGCTTGCTTTCTTCTTATTTACTGCTTTAACTAAAAGGTGGGGAAATACACATTAAAGAATCAGAGCTACTTAGAAGCATGAGGCAAAGCTAATTTTCTGTAACCAAAAGGTCTATTAAACACTTTTATGTGAAGCCAATCATCAACATGGAGCAGCAATTCAGGCCAGATCCAAAATTTTGCAGTTTTCCTCTTGCTGATTTGGGTGGATTCTGAGACTCTCATATGTCTTTGGATGCCCTTTGGCTCATGGCCCTGTGACAGTCCCATGGGAATGACTTTGTCTTTTGTGGTGGATTTTCAGGAAGTTAAAAACAATTATTCTCACACGGAAAGTTCTTTCTTCTTATCAAAGTTACAAAAAAGGATACAAAAAGAAAATAATAAATAGGTCTCAGCTCCTGTCCCACCTTTTATTGATTATTGGTGGGTGCCCAGAGCATTGTCTTAAGAAGAATTCCGTTGCAGCTTTTGGGTTCAGTGGGAAAGAATACATTGATTGATTGGTAATGTCTGCCCTGGGCATGTGGATGGATGCACCAGAATGAAGCATCCCTAGCTTAAAAGCACTCTTTCCAGAGGACTAGAAGACTCTATTTCCTTTCCATAGTCCCCATGCAACTTATTATCCCCATTCCTCTCTGATTCCACTGAAGTATGAGAGTTCAAAAATAAATTGATTATTAGTTTAAATTTATTTATTTACATTTGAGATGAAAAATTCTTGGAGTGTGATTTTAGAAGAGGAAAACTGTTTCAGTGAAATTTAAGTAGGGGTCATATGTTTCCAAGGGCACCTCTGCCATTTAGCACAAACCTTTTCAGAATCACATTACTTAAGCAGCCACATTCATATTCAGGAGCATGAAAAAAGTAATAATAGCTAAATGTGCTGGAAAAGTGTTAGCCATTGTGCTATCCCACTAATCATTTCACCTTTAACAATGACATACTCCAATGCTAAAATATTGATAAATAATAAATTTATATCATGAAGGTATGGGAATTAAACTCTGTTACTTTTGTGTCTATGTGAAGTTTTTAATAATAGAAAATTTTAGATACAGTGCTAGGTTTTATGGTCAGTGAGAATCTGATCATCATTAGTCTTCCCTCATTTTCAGGGAGCACACCTGTGCAAACATTTAGCCAGTCTCCTGCTGGTCAACCTCCATAGCTGGAGAAAAGCATATGAATGATCATCAGTCGCCATGTGACTGGTGAAATTGAACTAAAATGACCAGCCCCAGGGTCCCAGCAAGTAAACTGCTGAGACCCAGATCAACTCAGAGGCCTGCAGTCTGAGCCCATGTTTGTCACCTCCTCTGCCAGAGTATGACTTTTCATACATACTATAAAATTTATCATTGTAGCCATCTTAAATGTACAGAGTTCAGTGGCATTAAGCACATCCACACTGCTGTGCAATTATCTGGGGCTTTATTATTACTATGATTATGATTATTATATTGTGAATCTGTGTGCACAGTGCTGGGAATGGAACCCAAGTCCATGTACATGCTCAGGGAGCACTCTTCCACTGAGTCACATCCCGGTCCCCCAGAACCTTTTCATCATCCCAAACTAAAACCCTGTCTCCATTAAGCACTAACTCCCCATGTCCCCTCCCCTGAGTGCCTGGAAACTGTCATTCTGCTTTCTGCTTCTATAAATTTGACTACTCTAGATGCTCCATATAAATAGAGCTATGCAATATCATTTTTTCTAGCATATTTCAGAGAGTATAATATCTTCAAAGTTCATTCATGTTATAGCATGTGTCAGAGTTTCATTCCTTTTTAAGGCTGGATAATAAATATAACTTTTTAAATAAAATTTTTCTGACATTGGAGATGTGGTGATACATAAAACATGATTTCTGCTGTCACTCAGTGATCTCACAGCCTGGGAATATTGACAGCAATGTCTTAAGAACTTCAGGAATGCACAAACACACGTCTGTGGAAACTTCTAATAGAAGAAATAACAGTGACATCACAATACCCACGGCATATATGTGAGCCTAGGTTCTTCTCTATCTGAGCTGAAATCCCAAGGCTACCAACTTTGAGTGTGAGCCACTGGCAAGTTATTTTTCCACTCTGAATCTCAGTTTTTGCATACACAAAATGGAGGCAATAATAATATACTGTATCCTTTAAGTTATAATCAGATTCATGTGAATTAGCTATGCAAAATACTTAGACCAGTATGTGGACCTTCACATATATTATATAAATAAGATAAAATAATAATCTCTAAGTCTGTGGAAAATTAGCACTTTAGGTAGATTTTAGAGAATGAAGAGAATTTCTTTAAGGTAGGGTTCCCAGACAAAATATAGGTCACCTTATTCAATTTGAATTTCATATAAATAATTTTTTAGTGCAAGTATATCCTAAATACTGGATGCTTCCAGACAAATACTTAGAAAATGCAAGGTTCTGAGTGACCATGTATTTGATAACCTAGAACATTTTCGTCAACATAACATGTGCCATGAGATTGGCTGATTGGTTTCTAATGGAACTGGAGGAAGTGGAAAAAGAAGAGGACACATTTAGAGCTTTAAATATCCAATGTAAGCACAAACATGACCTGAAAACTTCTGTGTCTGCCCCAGAAGAAATCCTTAACTTCTGTATCTCTGGCAGGACTGAGATTGCTGAAAAGCAAATTCACAGTCTCATTTTGAGTGTAGCTGAATTACAATGCAAATTTAATTCAGGCCACAAGGATGCGTACTATTAAAGTAAGGACACTGATTAATAAAAATTGATATTCTGAAAGTCAAGTGGGAACATATGGCCAGATTCCAATCAAGCTGGGAGTCTTAGTTACTTTTCTCTTGCTGCGACAAAATACTTGATGCCCAAAATTAAGGAAGGAAAGGTTTATTTAGCTTGCAGTCTGTGGAGGTTTCAGTCCATACTCAGCTGGCTACAAGGAAGGGTTGCAAATGGCAGAGGACAACAGTTCATGGCGGCAGAAAATAGCAAAAGCAATAAGAGCAAAAGGGAGGAGCAATGGCAAGTAGCCTCTTTCTCTCCCTTACAGATGTAAACTATCCGCCCCAGGGCAGGTGTAGCACTCACACCCATAATCCCAGCATTGGATCATGGATCAATCATAAACTCTAAAAGCTGCCCCATGACTGTGTGAGGCTTTGAGGGGACATCCAGACACAAACCATAACACTGGGTACACTTGATTCCTAAGCTCTCCCTTCCTTTCACTCCACCACTGGTTTGGGGAATGTAGCCCTAGTTGGCTTAAAGAGTCTGTAATGATGTCCCCTGAAGTAGCTACCTTGAAAAATAATGCACATTCTTCTCATAACCCACTCCCACCATTCTCCAAATCTCAGCATGCATGCACCAATGGTGAGGTACAAAATATGATCCATGAGGAGGAGTGCTACATCGCCAAAGAACTGTATGACTTTTACAGCTTATACGAGCATAAATGCAGGGTATATTTGTAGGAATGAATGAGGGGTAATGGAATGAACACAAAGATGGATTGGGTCAAATATCAGTTCACCAAGCAGAGACTTTCAGAGTGGTTACCTAGAGGTTAGAAGGAACTATAACAGTTAGCTGATGGTTAGTTGAAATGTGAAACAAAAGGTACCTTATGCTACATGAAGTTGACATGCCAGAATTACATTGGTAAGCTGCAGAGGAAGGTAGGGAAGATGACTGTAATTCTGGGGTGAATTTGTAGTGTTGGACCCACTCATTTACTCCATTAGAGTCACCACAACTGTGAGGAATAAATTGACAGAAGTCTCATTATCCTTGAAGAATTCTGTGTTTATCTTCTCTATATGTAAGAAATTACAGTGAGAACTTTTGCTACACAATGAGAATCCCTAACTTCAATGGGGTAATTGGATCTTGAAGGGGCAGGGCCAAGTGGCAACACTTAATCACCAAAGCCCGGTGGACGTGGTTATTGAAATGGGCAGCACATTAGAAACAGTAATCAGGATAGTTTGAATCACAGAGAGTTACATCCTTGGCTAGTCAATCATAGGGTACCTAGATTAAGAATATGGGCAGCCTACTAAATTCTTATCTATGTGAATTTGCAGCTTAGACCACATGCCCAAGGGTGAGAAAAGTGTTAAATGCTTAAAGTAGTTTGAACTGATAGTTAAAGAGCTCTTTAAAATGGGTGAAAGTGTTTGGTATTTGGAAGGCTCCAGGTAGCATCCACTCTTTCTAAAATAGATCATATAGGGGGCACCATACTCCATAAAGAGCACTTAGAATTACCTGAGGCATTTTAATGCTCTAAGCCCACTAACTGACACAGAGATTCTGACTCATGGGGGCTGGACTGAGGTTGCAGCAAGAGGCTATCTTAAGATTTCCCCAAGCGATTCTACACAGGGGTGATCAACAAATACAGTGAATGTTTAAAATGTTTTAAATTTATTACAATAAAAGACACATGTCATTAATTTCCCTCAAAATACCCACCTTCGTTTCAAACATACTTGTCGCACCATTCCTGTCATTTTTCAAAGCCGTTCTGAAAACCCTCTTTCATGAATGTCTTCATAAGGTATGATCAAAAATACAGTAAATACTGTCCTAAGTGCCATCCAGTGGAAAGGCAGACTTGTAAAAACATAACACTGTGCTCTCATTTACCTCATTCACCATGTGACTTCTAGATCTTCCCTAAATTCAAAATGACCATAAAAAGTTAGTGTTTTAAATCGATTCAGGATGTCAAGGCAGTCAAGATAGCACACCTAAAAACCCTCACAGAGAGGACTTCCAGAACTGCTTCAGAAAGTGGCTAGAATGATGGGATAAACGTGTTTGAAGGAATATTTTAGGGAAATTAATAGCAATATGTCTTCTACTACTATTGTAATACATTTCTTAAAAAGTTAAATACACTGTATTTTTTTATCACACCTTACCATGTACACTTAGGATGGGGAACTACCATTCTAAGGACTCTGAAGACCTCTACAGGCTAAAATCGCCCAGTCACTGGGAGAGCAGGGGCTCCTGAGGCTTCAGCTCAGAGTTTCCAGAAGCTAGGTGACTGGTGTGGCTTACACTTTCCCTGTCCAAAAGACCAGCAGGCACCTTGCCTCCTAGAAGGCTGGGAGAGCCTTGCTCCATCTATTTCATCCCAACCTGATGACAACTGGTGGCCACAATTGCAGAGTGCAGGGACTTAGGAGAGAAAGTGGGTTTGAATGCTTTTAGTCCCCAGTAAATTAATGCTTGATAGAAGAGATTTGGACCCTAGTCCTTCACCTGGAAAGAACCCCAAAAAGTATATATCCTTATTGATCCAGATAGATAAGGCTGGATTTACCAGTTCATAAATAATTCCTCACTTTCTCACACTGCCACAGAGCGTTAATCATAGAAGAATTTGCTAGAAATCAAAAGACATAAAACTTTACATGCTTTTCTTGTAGCCATTGCATTGCATTAGGGGCAACTTGTTTTAAAGCAGAAACAAACTAACTTCCTATAGATACATGCATGAAGATGTCACAGCAACAATGATTACATATAAGTGAAGTATAACTGAAGAATCAAAAATCACCTATTGTCTTATTGAGGTGGAAACTAGTAGTGTTGAAATATGCTGACAGTGAAATAGCATTCATCCACTGATATCATCATATGGTTCTTTTTTAAAAATTCATTTATTTAAGTTAACAGATAAAATTGTATGTACCTATTATGTACACAACTACATCAAAAGTCAAACAGACTTAACAGATGTCTATCGAACATTGCATCCAACAACTACAGAATTTATACTCTTCTCAGCACCCCATGGAATGTTCTCCAAGGTAGATAATGTTTAGGTCATAAAGCAAGCCTTAACAAATACTAAAAATTGAAATAATTTCCTGCATCTTATCAGATCATCATGGAACCAACAAGAAAAACCAAACAAACAAACAAAACTACACAAACACGCACAGATTGAATAATTCAGTTTTTTTATTTTAAAGAGAGTAGTAAATGAGAAACAAACCAACAAAAAAATAGAACAGCAGCAGCATACCAGTATCATGAATATGAACAAATCAAACCAAAAACATTCAAAGTGATACAGGGTCTCAAGACAAATTAATACAAATCATCAGTGGCTGTTACATTGCATATCGCTATCCTCAACTACATTGCTCAGATTATTAGATGTAAGAATGAAAGATTTCTCAAGTCATTAAAGAGAATAAGAAAATAATTCTTCAATAAAACCTTAGAGATAATACGGAGTTTAGCTAGACAAGATGGTAGGAGTTCACCATTGTAATTCCATTGCATATTATTACCTTCAAATCAGTTGCTCAGACCACCAGACACAAGCATGCAAAGTTGATCAGAAGATAAAAAATTGTGAGCATTAACTGTTCATTTCAATACACCATCAGACATCA
>NW_004955442.1:2202612-2210026 GCF_000276665.1 Chinchilla lanigera
AAATACCCAGAAGGAGAATAGCTGGGTTAAATGGGACTTCCAGTCCTAGTTTTGTGTGGAATCTCCAAACTGATTTCCACAGTGGTTTCACCAGTCTACACTCCCACCAGCAGTGGAGTAGGGTTCCTTTTTCCCCACAGCCTCTCCAGCATTTGTGAACAATTCACTTTTGAATGATCAGTGAGGTCATTAAATAAACCAGGGAGGAAATTTTAAACTCCTAGAACTAAATGATAATCAAAATAAAACATATGACAATCTCAGATACTGAAAAGGTAGTTCTACAAGGAAATTAGTCACGAGGGCCTACATCAAAAAATCAGAGAGATCTTAAATAACCTAAGATACTTCTCAAGGTCTTAGAAAAGCCTAAGTGGAAACAAACCCCATATAAGGAAAGGAATAATAAAAACTGGAGCTAAAGTTAATGAGATAGAGCCTAAAAATATATAGAATCAGTGAAACAAATATTATAATCTTTGTGTGAAAAGATAAACAAGATCAATAAACACTGATCCAACCTCTCTAAAACACAGAGAGAAGACCTGAATAAATACGATTAGAGACAAAAGGGGGATATGTACAACATGCCTTGTACATATCCCCTTGATGCACATATACAGTATGGAATGCTTAAATCTAGCTCATTAACACATGAATCATTTCACATAATTATCATTCTTGTGATAAAAAACTTAATATGCATTCTTCGAGCATTCATCAAGAACTCAATCAGCACCTTCTAGTACAATCTATAGTACAATCACCATGCTGTACAAAGGAGCTCTGAAATTATTTCTCCTGTCCCATTTCAATTTTCAATGTCCCTTTGATGAACATTTCCTCAACTCTCCCCATATCCACACCAACCTCTGGTAACCACCAGTCCGCTCCCTGTTTCTATGGGACCATCTCTTGTGAATTCCACCAATGAGTGAGAGCATTTGGGCTTGTCTTTGAGTGCCTGGCTTTTTCCACTTAGCACAATGTCCTCTAGATTCATTTATATTGTTACAAATGACAGAATTTCATTTTTTTTAAAGGTTGAACAGTATGCTATATTGTATATATATTACATTTCCTTTATTTGTTCACCAACTGATGGACACTTAGATTGATTCTATATTTTGGATATTGTGACTAGTGCTTCAATAAATATGGGAGTAGAGATATACCTTGAACATACTGGTTTCATTTCCTTTGGACATCTATCCAGCCATGGGATTGCTGGACTTTTTCAAGAACACCCATTCTCCTCACATAATGGTTGCACTATTTTACACCGTCACCAACAGTGTACAAAGGTTCTCTTTTCTCCACGTCCTTGCCAATACTTATCAACTGCCTTTGTTCTCTTTTTCTCAATATTCATTTTAATAGGAGAGAGACGATATCTTATTATGGTTTAGATTTGCACTTCCCTGATGATTAATGATATAAAAATCTTTTTCATATGCCTTTTGGTATCTTATTTGTCTTCTTTTGAGTAATGCTTATCCAAGCTCTTTGCCCATTTTAAAATTAGGTCATTTGCTCTTGAGTTCCTCATGTATTTTGGACATTAAGCCCCTGCCAGATGTATAGTTTGTACATATTTTCTTCTATTCTGCTGGTTGTTTGGTCACCCTGAGGATTGTTCCCTTGGCTGTGCAGAAGCTTTTCAGTTTTATGCAATTCCATTTATTCTATTTTCACTTTTGTTGTCTGTGGTATGGAAGGTCATATAAAAAATCATTTCCCAGACCACTGGCATGGAGATCCACTCCATGTCTTCTTTTAATAGTTTCTGATCTTACATATACACCTTTAATCTACATAGAGTTGCCTTTTGAGTATGGTGTGGGATAAAGTCTAATTTCATCCTGTTGCATTTAGATATCCTGTTTTCCAATACCGTTTATTGAAGAGACCATCCATCCCCCATTATACATTTTTGGCACCTATGTCAAAAATCAGTTGGCTGCAAATACATAGATTTATTTATGGGTTCTCAACTCCATTCCATTAGTCTATATGTCTGCACTTATGCCAGTACCATACTGTTTTTCTTCCATAACTTTGTAATATATTTTGAAATCAAGTAGTATGGTATTTCCAAGTTTTTTCATTTTGCTTAGATAACTTTGGCCATGCTGATTATTTTGTAACTCCCCATGAATATTGGGGAGCTTTTTTATTTTTATAAAGAGTGATAAATTCAAGCCTTTATAGGTAAATGGACACAACTAGAGACAATACTCATAAGTTAAATAAATCAAATCCACATGTGTAAACATCATATTGTCTCCCTCATGTAAGAATCTGAAAGAGTAAATAATATCTGAAAGATAGAATAGATATTATGAGAGGGAAAGAAACTATTAAAAAGGATAAATTTAATAGAGATTACATGAATTGGTAGATTGCTTTGGGTAATATAGACATTTTGACAACACTAATTTTTCTAATCCATGAGCATGGATTATATTTATATTTATTCATGCATTCTTTAGATCAATGTTTTGTAGTTGTGACTGTACAGATATTTACCTCCTTGGTTAAACTTATTCCTAAATATTCTTGTTACTATTGTAAATGCAATTTTTTTCTTGATTTTTCCCCTTTCTTCTTGATTTCTTATTTCTAGTATATAGAAATGCTACTGATTTCTGTATGTTGATTTTGTATAGTAAGACTTTGCTGTATTCATTTAGTTCTAACAATTTTTTCATGGGTTCTTTAAGGATACATATATACATATATATGCATGCAAATATATATACATATATATATGTATATGCAAACGAGGTCATTTAACTTTTTCCTTTCCAATTTGGTTGTTCTTTTTCAACACAGAAAAACCAACATTCCCATTCTATTGTTGAATAAAAAATATAAATCAGATACAGTATGATCTTTTTTCTTAAAAAGGTAAAGATGCACAGCTGGGGCAGAATAAAGACAATGGGAAAGAAACACACCAACTCGGCTTCAGTGGGTGGTTTTATGGGTTACTGACATTTGTCTATGCTCTTGTTCTATTCTCAATGACCTGTATTTCTCAACTTCTTTTACAATAAATACGGCTTTCTTAAATAACCATACTATTTAAAAGAAAATGATATTAGACCGCGAAGGCTTTGTGTGATGTATCAAAACAGACCCTGCTTTTTCAAAGCTCCCTACCTCCGAGCCACACAGGAAGTCCTTGAGGATGCTCCAGAGACTTTGTAAAAAGCTGCAGAATGATTCCTGAGGAATAATCCTTCTTACTACAGCTGTACATTTCCCATCTCTTGTCATATTGCTAATGTCTTAATCCCATATCCAGAATAACTCAGTGCTAACGGAGGAAATGCTGCAATTCCTCCATGGATTTTCCTGCTCTTGGTTTGTCCTTTTTCTGCTCCTCTACCTGCCATTGCCCCGGGGGTGAAGCTGCTGGCTTTGGAGTAGTCCATCATGCTTTCCACGTTAGATCATTTGTAGCACTCTTTTCTAGCCTGTGGGTGTTGTTGACTCTCTTGGTTTTGTACATTTTTTTCACCCAACTTGTGTTATTCTTCCCTTCTCACTTTTTAAATCATGTCCCAGCCCCTCACCTTTTGCCTGTGTTATGGTTTGAATTGAGAATGTCCCCCAGAGGCCTCCTGCATTCATGGGCAAGGCTCTTGAGAGGTGATTGGGTTTGGGGGGCACGGTAGCTGGCTCATTAGGAGGCAGTCCTGGCTGAAGGCAGGTCACTGGAGACTTGACCTACAAGGGTACATCTCCCTCCCTGACTTCTCTCTTTTCCCTCTGCTTCCTGCCTCCTGTGAAATGAGCAACTTTCCTCCATCAAGGCCTTTCGCCATGTTGTTTCTGTGTTTAGGCCTGCCATGGACTGAAACTTCAGAAACTGTGGGCCAAAGATAACCTTCTCTCCTTTAAGTTGCAGGTGTTGGGTATTGTTTCCAAGCAATGAGAACGTGACTAAGATAGCATACTGATAAGGATTGCTAAGCATAGCAGCATTTTCCAGGCTGTTCTCCCCACCTCTTTTGAGCTCTAAACCTGGAGTTCTCCATCCTTTCTGCATTTTAGAATCACCTGAGAGAACTTCTTAAAAATGATGCCAGAGTCCAATGTTCAAAGGTTCTGCTCTATTTAGTTTAATTTAAAAAGACATTTGTGGTACTGAATATTGAAACTAGTGCCTTTATGCTGAGCTACATCTTCAGCCTCCCCTCCCTTTGAGAGAGCACTTCACTAAGTCACTCAGTTTCTCAGGCTCAAACTTTTTATCCTCCTGCCTCAGCCTCTCAGCATGCTGAGATTACAAGTATGTGCCAACACTCCTGACCGTAAACCTCTTTTCTTTAAAAAATAAGCCTGTCTAAGGTTTTTTCTTATTGTGATGAAAAGCTGAATAGTACAATGATTATATATTTTTTGAGTTCTTTCCATATGTCAGATACTATGCTGAACATGTTATATGTACACTCTCATTTTGCAAACGTTTTATTATGTATTAGTCAGCATTTTGTTGCTATAACAGCATGCCTGAAACAGGCTAACTTTATACAGAAAAGAGGTTTATTTAACTCACAGTTTTAGAAGTTGAAAGCCCAAATATCATGTTGTAGGCCTTGGTGAAAACCTCTGCAGTTGTGTCATATTGTGGTGGACGGCGATGGTGGACTATGTGCAGAAGAGGGAAAGTATATCTTGAAACAGGATGCCAGGCCAGAGAGAGAGACTCAGAGATCAGGTCCAGGGCTTGATAACAACTCACTTTTGTTAGAACTATATTAACCCCTTTCTAGGGCTGCATCCTCAATGACCTAAAGACCTTGTATTGGATTCCATCTCTTAGAGGTTCCCCCCAGCTCCCATACTGCCACCCTGGGGACCAAGCTTCGTAGGGCTGAGACTTTTGGAGGACAAATAACATCTGCACCATAATAATTATGAGAATTTTCAAGAGTACAAGTCGCTACTTTCTCCTCTACAGTCCTAATATGCAAAAAGTTCTGAAATCCAGAAATTATTCATATATATGGTGCTAAAATTCATTTAGTAGCAAAACCTGATTCAAATAAGCATAACATTATTTGTTTCTTTAATCTACTTAGCATGAATATGCAAACATGTCATTTTAAACACAGCCATATTCTTATTCATGTGTTGCCATTTCTACCTCCCCATTAAGGGAGGTTGTAATATAGCAGTACATACAATTGAATATTTTCTAAAATCTAGAAACATCTGAATTAAAAAACACATTTGATCTTCAGTATTTCTAGGTAAGGAATTATATATCTGCACAAAGAACTATATTCCTACAACTTAAATTCATAACCTGCTAGCATTTTGAAGAAAAAAAAGAGATAAGTTCACACTGAACACCTGCAGCCTATAGATGTGACCTTCTTTGAAAAAGGGATCTTTGAAGATGTAAGTCTTGAATCTTGAGGAGAGATCCTCCTGGAGTATTTGGGAGGGCCCTAAACCTACTGGCAAGTTCTCTTAGGAGACACAGAGAGACAAGCAGACAGATGCAAAGATGGGGACAGAATAGAGTCATGTAGGCACAAGTGACACCGGGAAAGCCAGGAACACAGACAGCTGTCGGAAATGGAAGAGGAAAACGAGGTCTGTCCTTTAGAGCTCATAATTTGCTTTCAGGCTTCGGGGTTCTAGCATCGTGAGAAAATAGTTTCTGCTGTGTTAAGTCACCTTGTTTGTGGTAATTTGCTGCAGTAGCCCTGGGACACAGACATGGATTTAAATTAGAAACAGATGTAGAATTAGACACTGATACAGCTATAGATACACAAAAATAGCTATAGCTTACACTATTAAAAAGCATTTTTACTACTCATGACTCTTCACTCCTCAGTATTTTGGTCCGTACATTTCATTTAGCCCTCCCAGAATCCAGCGAGATGCATGATTGTGCCCATTGCAGAAGGCAAGAAGTTGAGGCACACAGAAAACATTCTCAGTTCCATTTCTTGCCACTCTTGGAGACAGACTCCAAGCAAGGTATTGTATGACCTGCCCCAGAATGAACCAGCAAGCACCCTAGAAAGAGAATGTAGGGCCATCCAAAAGCAAAGCAGGAAGAAGGGCCCCAGGGCAGGCAGCAGCCCTAGCACCTTGAGAGGTGCACATCAGCCCCAGCCTTTTGGGCAGGGAAGCATTCAGTGAATACAGGAAAACTCAGTGAGGGCGGTAATAACTACGGGAATCAAGCCTGTTCCATGTTCCAGTGCTTTGTCCTCCCTGCCCTGATTTCAACAGAGTCATCCAGGGTCAGTCAATGAGATGACAGGGCTGGGACGGCTGCCTCCCCAGCGGGGACGCCTGTGTTTGTCTGAGCAAGATGATACAGGCAAATATTGCTACTGTGTCAGCTGCACTGAAGTGGGAACTGGCTGGGGAACCAACGAGCCCGTAAATTGGAAAGGAATTATACTATCAGATGGCAGAGGCAGGACACAACAGAGCCACCCACCGGAGTCTCTGCCATAACTCAGGGAAAGCATAGCATTTTCCCCAGGAAGAGGTCATCTGAAGAGCAAACCAAATCGGGAGGCTCATTTAGAGGGGGAATTTATGGCTCTATTAGCAAAGTGCCCCAGGAGGCTGACTCAGGGAACTGGGAGGAGAGGACACATCATCTGTCTCTCAACCTACAAAGGGAGACTCCCTTGGTGAAAAGACCCTTCTGGTACATTCAAGGTGAGGACTGAGAAAAGGTTGCCAAAGGGCAGTCTGTGAGCCGCTGCTGGGTTCTGCAGAAAACAGCAGAGGAGGGAGGGTAAGTAGATTCCCCCCAATCCTATCCCAACCCGAATTTAACAAGGAAAATATGTTGGTTTAAATAAGGCAGTCTGAACAATTTCATTTAATGAAAGGCATTCTGCTGTTTAATGAAAAAAAAGAGAAAGAAACCATGCTAAAATGTCTTTCAGCTAAGCTATTATATTCAGCAATAAAATTCATTCAACAGAGATAAATGAATGATTACCATGTAGCAGGAACTGCGCCAAGTACTGGCAATGAAGTGTGAATGAAGCAAGCATGATCCCTACTTCGGGGACTTACTGTCTCCTGGGGCAGACAGACATTACAAAGAATGAATACACAAATAACAAATTCATAAATTGTGGTGTTTACTAATAAAAAAGTCATTCTAAAATGATAAACTGAGGTACAAGCAAAATTTAAAATGTTTCTTTGAGCAAACACTGATTAATGAATCAGCAGCTCCAAACAGGAAGTGGCTCAGAAGCTGTACTGAGAGAACAGAATGTGGAAACCATTGTTAATTTCCTATCATCTTGTTTTGAAATTCTGTATCATTTTTATTGTTTTTATTCTCTTTAAAATAAATAAGAAATAGGGGCTGGGGATTTAGCTCAGCGGCACAGCGCCTGCCTGGCAAGCG
>NW_004955442.1:2210126-2218679 GCF_000276665.1 Chinchilla lanigera
ATGAAAAAAATCTGCATAATTAGAAATATCAAAAGCAAATTATATCCAATGTAAGTAGGTGTCAATGACATAGTAAAAATGTTTCCAAAACTTTACTTTTGAAAAGATTTATAGTTCATCAATGAAAACACAAAATATTGGTGAGTTAAATTTTAAAAATTTAAATTATAGTAAAAAGAAAAAAAAAGAGTACCGTAAAGAAATCGTTTGATTGGTTACAATTATACAATTGTCTTGTTTGGTCTACCCCATCAAAAAATCCCTAGTTACATAAATATAAGTGTGTTAAATACTTCTAGTAAGTTGAACCTAAATTCTGTTTTTCTTTAGGTATTTATAAGGAATAATTCCGATTAAATTTCATTTGTTTTGCAAATAAGGTTACTTTTGAGGACTAACTGGCTTATCTCCTTAGTTATTCTACAGGATTCATCTTCATTTTAATTTACTTTCTCAGTAACATTAAGCAAAAGAGCAGCAGAGGCAAAGCACACCCTGAGAGGCATTCTCAGAAGTGTCATTAAATTGGGCCGGGATATAGCTGAGTGGCACAGCACCTGCCTGAAGCAAAAGGCTTTAAGTTTGATTCCTGGTACCAAAAAAGAAAATAGAAGAAGAAAAGCATGATTAAATTGAACCCAGAAGTTAAGTGGGAATTAGTTGGAGAAAGAAAATAGATTTGTGCAGAACCTAGATGTTTCTTAAAACTGTACAACTGCTTTTTGATAACTTGTCTCCATGCAAAGGAAGAGAGGTAGCTTCTAGGAAATAACAATCTCCTTTAATTTGGTTGTGTGGTTATTTTTGTCAACTTTTCTACTAATTGGACTGAGATCCCATATCCCAAGAGCCTACATTCCATGTAACCTCCAATGCAGTGAAGGATTCAGAGGCAAGGACCCTGTGCTGGTCAGGTTCCTGTCACTGGGACAAAATACCTGAGATATGCAAGTTAAAGTAGAAAAGATTTGTTTGGCACATGGCTTCAAAGGTGTCATGGTCAGCTAGCTCCCAGGCAGAAACATCATGGCAAAAGCACATGATGGGCAAAAGCTGTTCAACTCATGGCATCTAAGCAGGAGAGAGAGAGACAGACAGACAGGGAAAGAGACAGACAGAGACAGAGGCAGAGAACGATGGAGACAGAGACACAGAGAGACAGAGAAGGAAGGAGACAGAAAGACACAGACAGAGGCAGAGACAGAGTGCTGGGACAGAGACAGAGGCAGAGAACGATGGAGACAGAGACACAGAGAGACAGAGAAGGAAGGAGACAGAAAGACACAGACAGAGGCAGAGACAGAGTGCTGGGGACATGGCAAACCCTTCCAATGACATATTTTCTGCAACCAAACTCCACCTAACAGCACGTTCAGCTATGAACTCATTGATGGATGAATCTACTGGCAAGCATGGCCTCCAATGATCTAGTCACCTCCTCAAAGCCCCACCTCTGAGCACATGAGTCTTTCCAGAGTCATTTTAGATCAAACCACAAGACCTTGATGTTGACATTTGCAGACAATCTTCCAGAAAGCTACAGGAACTCAGCCATCAGTTATTACTCCACAGCACTTGTTCTTTACTTCCCTTTTACTAGGAGCCAGGTTAGAATGAGGATTGCTGGAGTAGATGAGGGAGATATGAACCCAGCCCCTACACAGCTTTGTCTTAGTTACTTTTCTCTCCTTACTGAGACAAAATACCCAACACCCAAAATTAAGAAAGGAAAGGTTTATTTGGCTCACAGTCTGTGGAGGTTTCAGTCCATAATCAGCTGGCTCCAAGGCAGAATGGCATGGCACAGGGACAACACTTCAAGGAGGCAGAAGACAGCAAAAGCAGCAAGAGCACAAGGTGAGAGAACAAGCCTCTTTTCCTCCCTTATATTGTAAGGGGGCTACCATCCCCCACCCCCGCAGGGCAGATGTAGCACTCACACAGTCTCCAGGCCCTCCTCTTGCACAGACTGAGGATGTTTACAAAATAGGGACCCTGGCTCCCTGTTGAGTCTCTTAGCCAAACTTCTCAAATTGACACAGTGTATCAACCATTACAAGCTTGAAACACAGTAAGGAAAGACAGGTAGATTCATAGTATGAAGGAGCTGTAGAACACACCTGTGGGACCCTGATGAGCCAGCTACATGCCAAAGATACCATGTGGCAGGTTCTTGAGAACATAGACTATATATCAGACTACTTGGATTTGAAACCCCACTCTACCACTTACTAGCCGTTTTACCTTGTTTGAGTGGATTATCCTATTTATTGTATCTGTTTCCTCACTTCTAAAATAGCATACACAGGATTGTTTTGAAGCTTAGATTATTAATATCTTAAGGGCATGATGTATAGTAAGGGCTATAGAGCTATTTAATAAGTAAATTGTGGAACAATGGAAAGAAATTCTTTGTACTTGAAAAAAATTTAAATTTAACTGTAGAAAGCACAAATAATTGCTATTGCACAGCAGGATGACTATGGTTAACAATCATGTACAATATACTTCCCCAAAAAAGTTTTTAAAAAGGAATTTGAATGTTGTCACCATAAAGAAATGTTTAAAGAGATAGGTATGCTTACCCTGACTCAAACATTACATAATATATACATGTATAGAAACATTACATGAAACCCCATAAATATGTGCAATTTTTGTATATTTTTAAAAGAATGCACAAAGAACCATATATAAATAAACATGCATACATCAAATTGAGAAAAGTCAAGATTTTATGAGATTTGTATGAGTACATGCATATATGTGTGTGTAAAACTACCCAATCTCCTACTCCCTTCCTCACTCCTCCCCTGGCCAATATTATTAATTTGAAATGTTTCTTTCTAGTCAGTGGTTCTATAATTTATTATTTATATATACCTGTAAATGATATTTAATATGTTCAGTATATCTAGCTTTATAAAAAGAAAATTATATCTCACATACCACTCTGAAACTTACTTTTTTACCCAATACTGTGGTTCAAGATTCATCCATGCAATTTGGTGGGATCCTGTCTCAAAAACAAAGATTCATCCATGCTGACACACATCCAGATTCTTTTTTTTATTTTAAAAAATAAAAGGAAAACATATTAACAAACAGACATCCATTTACAAAATACCATAAGAACAATACAAACAATACAGAGTTACAGACAAAGTGGTAGAAAATTAACAATGGTTGTTGTATTATTTATTGATATCTTCAAAGTGGTTTCTCAGGAAAACAAATAGAGATATACAAGATTGATCAAACAAATAATCATTGACTGTTCCTTTCTGTAGAGCAATAGAAGACAATAGTACAACTATGTTTGCTATCCTGTATATACATACTTACATAATTTCCCCTTCTTTCCCTTCTCTTTTCCCAGTCCCCAGTTGCCCTTTACTTTTGAGCATTTTCCTTTTGTTTCACAATGTCTATCATACCTCCTAGTTTTTATTCACTATTTCAGGTTCTTACAGTAGTGAGACAATAAGATGCTTACACGTGCAGGTCTGATTTATTTCACTTATGAGTATGGTCTCTAATTGTGACCATTTATCTATAAAAGCCTCAAATTTATCTTTCTTTATAGCCAAGTAATATTCCATTATATAAAAGTACCACCTTCTTGGCAAGACTGAGGTCCTGAGTTTGAGTTCCAGGACCAAAAAAAATTAAGGAGGCAGTACAGCTTGAATGAAACTGAAGATAGACTGTCAGACCTGAAAGACAGGATTACAGCTAGCAATCACAAAAGGAAAGATCTCTCAAATATAACAAAGAACCAGGAAATAACAATTCAACAGCTGCAAGGTGATTCAAAGAAAAACAACAGAAAACTCATATGTGTAGCCAGGCATGGTGGTAACACCTGTAATACCAGCACTCAGTAAGCTGAAGCAGAAGGATTGTTGTGAGTTTGAGACCAGCCTGGGCTACAAAGTGAGCTTAAGGCTAGCCTGAACTGCATAGCAAGACTCTGTCTCAAAAAGACAAAAAAGAAAAAAAAAAGAAAAAGACTGATATATGTCAACAAAAAAGCAGGCATCAATACAAATGACATTAAAAGACAATTTGCAGTAGTAATAAAAAAACCTCCCAAGCGTAGGAAAAGAATCTGACATACAGTAAGTAAGGCACATAGAACTCCAATTAGCCATAACCAAAATAAATCTATACCCAGACACATAATAACAAGATCCCAGAAATTCAGCATAAGATCGGAATATTGAAAGCTGATAGAGAAAAGAAACAGATCATCTAGGAAGGAAAATCCATCAGAATCATGGCAGATTTCTCAACACAAACCATCCAGTCAAGAAGACCTGGGAGTGAAGTATTTCAAAACTTCCTGAAAGAAAACAACTTCCAACCCCGATTGATGTATCCTGCAAAACTATCTTTCAAAATTAATGGAGAAACAAGATATTTCCATGACAAGATCAACTGAAGAAATTAATGACCACCAAACCAACCCTAAAAAGAGTACTGAAAGATATTCTACAGAGATAAAAATGACCACAAATTCAAGAACAACATTAGAAAAGAACCACTAAGCAAGGCAAACAATTAAACAGAGGGTTAAACTATGGAACCACAAGTGGGAAAATAATGTGACAAAGATAAATCAATCAGTAATAACCATTAAGGTAAATGGCCTCAATTCACCAATCAAAGGAAATAGACTGGCAGACTGGATCAAGAAAGAAAATCCAACAATATTCTGCATCAAATAAGCACATTTAACTCAAAAATAAATTCATAGACAGAAAGTCAAAGAGTGGAAAACAATATTCCATGTGAAAGGAGTCCAGAAAAAAACATGGGTAGCTATTCTGTTTGCAGACAATGTGAACTTCAAACCAAGAATGATCGAAGGAGATAAACTGACTGTGCATTCTTGTTAGGGGAGAACTACAATAGGAAGAGATAACAATCATAAATATATATGCACGAAATGTGGGAGCATCCAACTATACAAGACAAATTTTAACAGACATGAAAAATCAAATAAGAAATAAGACCATTGTAACACAGGACTTTAACTCCTCATTGTTACAAAGAGATCAATCAACTAGGCAAAAGTCAGCAAAGAAATAACAGAACAGAAACAAATGTGTGAACAAATGGACTTAGTAGACCTTTACAGAGTATTGCACCCAATAACATCAGAACACACATTCTCCTCAGGTGCACACAGGATGTTCCCACAATAGACCATATACTAATACATAGAACATGCATAAGTAAATGCAAAGGAATTGAAATTATCCCATGCATATTATCAGACCATAGTGCAAAGAAATTGGAAATTATTGACAAAAGAAATTGCAAAAACTCCATAAACACATGGAAATTAAATAACATCTTCCTCAACAACCAAAGTGTCACAAATTAAAGAAGAAATTAAACAATATTCACAATCAAATGAAAATGCAGATACAACCTTCTGGAACCTGTGAGACACAATGGAAAGCAGTCCTCAGAGGGAAATTTATAACAGTGGATTTCCACATCAGGAAAATACAATGGACACAAATAAACAACCTAATACTGCACCTATAAAGCTTATAGAGAAAGAAGAGCAAGTCAAGCCCAAAGCTCAAAGAAGGGAGGAAATTATAAAGATCAGAGCAGAAATTGATGCAATTGAGACTAAGAAAACAATATAAAGAATTAATGAATCAAAGAGTTGGTTCTTTGAAAAAATAAATAGAATTGATAAGCCCCTAGATAACTTTATCCAAAAAAGGAAAGAAAAATTCAACTACATGCAATTAGGAACAAAAAGGGTGACATCACCACAGATCCTGTAGAAATTCAGAAGATTATCGATAGTTACTGGAAACTCTTCACTCTCATAGGATAGGAAACACAGAAGAAGTGGACAGATTCTTAGATACATATGAATTACTAAAGGTGAATCAAAAAGATACAAAAATTCTCAATAACCCAGTATCAGTCAACAAAACTGAAAATGTAATAATAAAAAAAAACTTACCAACAAAGAAAAGCCCAGGTCTTGATGGACTCATAGCTGAATTTTAAAAGAAATTTAAAGAAGATTTAATTCCAATTCTTTGGGGCTGGGGATTTAGCTCAGTGGCACAGCACCTGCCTGCCAAGCATGAGGTCATGAGTTCAATTGCTGGTACTGGAAAAAAAAAAAAAAAGAACAAACAGTTTGACCAATTCTTCTTAAACCTTTTCATGAAACAGAAATGGAAGCAATTCTCCCTAACTCATTCCTGGAGGCAAGTATTACCCTGATACCAAAACCAGAGAAAGACCCAACCAAAAAAAGGAACTACAGGCCAATCTCCCTAATGCACATACAAGAAAAAATTCTAAATAAAATACTAGCAAATAGAATGCAGCAAATCATCAAAAAGATTATACATCACAACCAAGTGAGATTTATACCAGGAATGCAGGGATGGCTCAGTATATGCAAATCAATAAATGTAATACATCATATCAACAGAGCCAAACACAAGAATCACATGATCATCTCACTAGATACAGAAAAAGCTTTTGATACAGTCCAACACTCATTCATGATAAAAAAAAAAACCCTACAGAAAATTGGAATACATGAACTTCACCTCAATTTGATAAAAGCCATCTATGACAAACTAAAAATCAGCATT
This sequence comes from Chinchilla lanigera, assembly GCF_000276665.1. Classification (NCBI taxonomy): domain Eukaryota; kingdom Metazoa; phylum Chordata; class Mammalia; order Rodentia; family Chinchillidae; genus Chinchilla; species Chinchilla lanigera. The sequence continues at coordinate 2,216,771 of NW_004955442.1, forward strand.
ATACTAAATGGACAAAAACTTAAAGCTTTCACTTCAAAATCAGGAACAAGACAAGGATGTCCACTGTCACCATTCCTATTCAACATAGTTCTGGAAACATCAGCTAAAGCAATTAGACAAGAGAGATAAATAAAAGGAATAGGGATAGGAAAGGAAGAAGTAAAATTATTATTACTCACAGATGACATGATACTGTACATGCAAGACCCCAAAAACTCCACCAAAAGACTTCTAGATTTAATAACCAAATTCAATAGTGTAGCTGGATATACAAAGTTAACACTCAAAACTAAATAGCATTTCTATGCAAAAAAAACAGAGGGAGAAATTAGAAAACCAACACTATTCACAATAGTATCCAAAAAAATTCAAATACTTAGGAATGACACTAACAAAAAAGTCAAATATCTATACAGTGAAAATTATAGTACTCTAAAAAAAGTGAACAAAGAGGATTTCAGAAAATGGAAAGATATTCCTTGCTCATGCACAGGAAGAGCCAACATTCTGAAAATGGCCATACTCCCAAAATTATTTTACAGATTCAATACAATCCTGATCAAAATACCATTAGTATACCTCACAGATCTAGAGAAAACATTTCTAAAATTCATCTGAAACCAGAAGTTACCCAGAATAGCAAAAACAATCCTGGACAACAAAGGCAAGGCTGGTGGTGTCACAATTCCTGACTTGAAATTATATTACAAAGCTACTGTGATAAAATCAGCATGGTATTGGCAAAAAAAACAGACCTGAGGATCAATGGAACAGACTAGAAGATGCAGAAACAACCACAAACACACTCAACCACCTTATCTTTGACAAAGGGATCCAACATGTTCATTGGAAGATATCCTCTTTAATAAATGGTGCTGGAAAAACTGGCTCTCCACATGTCTCAGACTAAAACTAAACCCATGTCTATCACCGTGCACTAAAGTCAAAATGGATTAAAGATCTAACTATTAAAATGGAAGCTCTAAATCTATGGGCACAGAAAGTAGATAGAAATCTTGCAAACATAGGGATAAGCAGAGAGTTCATGAACAAAAACCAAACTGCATGGGAAATACTTCAAAGAATCAACAACTGGAATCTCACCAAAGGAAAAAGCAAACCCACAAATTGGGAAAAATCTTTGGCCAACTGTCCCTCAGATAAAAGTCTTCTATCTAGAACACATAAAGGATTAAAAAAATTAAGCTCCCAAAATTCAAAGACTCAATCCAAAAATGGGCATCTGAGATGAATGTATACTTCTTGGTTAAACAAATACAAATGGCAAATAAATATATGAAAAAATGTTCAACATCACTAGTCACTCGAGAATTGCAAATTAAAACAACACTGAGATTCCATCTCACCACAAAAAGAATGTCTATGTTCAAGAAATCAGTCAATAACAAATGCTGGAGGGACTGTGGGGATAAAGGAACACTTCTCCACTGTTGGTGGGAGTCTAGACTGGTACAGTCACTGTGGAAATCAACCTGGAGATTCCTCAATAAACTAGAATTTGACCCAGCTATTACTCTTCTGGGTATTTTTCCAGAAGAACTGAAAACATCACAGAACAGCAATATATATGCACCCATGTTTATAGCAGCACGATTTGTCCTAGCTAAATCTTGGAGACAACCCAAATGCCCATCAACTGAGGAACAGATAAAAAAGATGTGATTTTTTTTTTTATACAATGGAGTATTACTCAGCTATAAAGAAAGATAAACTCAAGGTTTTTATAGGTAAATGGATGCAACTAGAGACCATACTCATAAGCAGAATAAATCAGACTTGCATGTGTAAACATCATATTGTCTCCCCAGTGTAAGAAACTGAAAGAGTAAATAAGTTTCAAAAAGTACAATCAATATTGTGAAAGGGAAAGAAACTGCTGAAAATGAAA
>NW_004955442.1:2219314-2220647 GCF_000276665.1 Chinchilla lanigera
GAAAAAAAGGGGGGCTGGGGATTTAGCTCAGCGGCAAAGCGCCTGCCTGGCAATCGCAAGGTCGTGAGTTCGGTTCCCGGTACCGGAGAAAAACCAAAAAAATTTAAAAAAAAATAAAAAGCAGAAAAAAGGGAACTCATTACTCATCAGATTTATTCAAAAACACAGGGATTTGGATGAAGGGACCTCTCACTCACACATTCTTGGGACTGTAATTTCCTAGGTTTTCACACCATCTTCTCCTTTGCTAATTCACAGGAATGAGAAAGGCATTTTCCCCTGACATTCTGCAGAAACACTTAAAGTTTCTGAATCACAGCACAACAAATGGTATATGCTGAAGTTGGAGGCTGAGAGGAGATGGTGTATCCAATGATTCAAGGAAAGGTAAGTGGCAGGACTGTCTCAGGGATTAGTGGAGAATAGGAAGAGGCCAGGAGGGGCAGGGCCCAGTCACAGCGGGCCTTGTATGCCCACCTTAAGGTTATTAAAACTGGAAGAGCATCTTCATGGTGGTGCATTTGCCCCCCGTCAGCTCTGCACAGTGGATGCTGCACCCTGACTACATCAAACTCCTAGCCAGTTCTGTATTTTGGTCCCCTCAGTACAGGCCCACAGAGGCAACACCCAACAAACTGACCTGCTGGTGGATGAAGCCAATGCCCTGTGAGAGAAGGAAAGCCCCTAAGAGTCAGCAGCTTGAGGAGAAATAGTTGATTAGTGAGCAGCAGTAGTCACAAGAAAAGCCCACCGCTATTGTAAACTGCTAAAGAAGGGTGGGTTTGTCCCAAGAATGACCTCTTCATGGCAGAATAGCGTTAGAGAAGTCCAGTGCAATGCCAGCCACATTGCCAGAATGAGTTTAATCAGGCACCATTTGGAGAGGGGGTTGACTGTGTGGGGCTGAGCTATAGAGCTGCACTACAGCTTCGCTCTAGTATTTTCAATGCTGCCTGACCACAATGACTGGGTGAGACACAGCCATGGGAGACAGACGCAGAGGGTGAAGGATTGGCACAGATCATCAGAGAAGTTCAGGCTCAGTCCAGGAAAGACACAGCACTCCCACTTCATGGTGAGGGGCCAGACTCAGCCTGGTGTGTGACTTTCATAGGAGGCTGAATCTGAAGGTGATGGCAATGAATTCAGTTGTCTGCTTCGGCCCCCGCCCCACTGCCTACAACCAGCAGAGACCAGCGATCTGATTGCTTTTCTGTTAACCAGCAGAAGTGAGGATGCACCTTACCTTGGGCAATTGCCGCACAGTCTGAGGTTTATTGATACGAGAGAGAGAGGCAGCGAGTTCTCCGGGAGCGGCAGGGCTCCTGGGTCC
>NW_004955442.1:2227147-2255342 GCF_000276665.1 Chinchilla lanigera
TATGAGAGAGAAAGAGGGCAGGACCACAGAAACCCACAGACTACCAAGCTGGATAGAGAGGACTGTGACTTGCTTGCTGAATTCCAAGTCTGCAGGTCCTGGAAGGAAACCACTCATTTGGAAAGGAATTGCAGGGGTACATTTTTCTCCTTTATTAATTTTTTTAGATGTTTGCCTCCAAATACCTTTCTTTTTCTTTGTTTTTTCTCTATGTTTTCAATTTTCCCTTGTTTTCTGTTTTGTTTAGGTTGCACTTTTTCTTTTTTCTCCTTTTTCTTTTCTGTTTTATTCTGTTACTTTTATCTAATACTATTAATTTCCTTTTATTCCTAGATAGAGTCTTCTATTTCACTTTTTCACCTCCTTCTCATCTTCCTCTGCTTAATTTTTCAAATTTTACTTTTCTCATATTCCTGTTCCCCACACCCTCTATCATTTCTATTATCTGTAGACAATTAACAATATGCTCATATGGCTGAATACTATTCCATTGTTAGTGGAGGCAAAGTTGCTCCATTTAGTAGATATTTACTGTATCCCAATGTTGGTTTGACTTAGTGTTTATACTATATTCATAGATCTCTTTTCTATGGTTAAGGGCAGTATATTATTGGTTCTTAGAGTATGTCAATATCTAGTTTGTCTTTGACACTCTTACTGTTGCTGAATTTGTTGCTATAGCCAGGCGACAGAGTTGCTACTATCAGTTAGTTTTCTCTGTACCACAATATTGGTATTGCCTTTGTATCATTGTCTTGGTTACTTTTCTCTCATTGCTGAGACAAAATACCCAACACCCAAAGTTAAGGATGGAAAAGTTTATTTAGCTCACAGTTTGTGGAGGTTTCAGCTTATAATCAGCTGGCTCCAAAGCAGAGTGGCAGGGCACAGGGGCAACACTTCAAGGTGGCACAAGACAGCAAAAGCAGCAAGAGCAAAAAGGGGAGGGAACAGCCTCTTTCCCTCCCTTATACTGTAAGCAGGCTACCCCCACCCAGGGGTGTGTAGCACTCACATAATCCCCATGGCCTTCTCCTGTGCAGGATCAGGATGATACAAAGTAAGGACCCACCCCCCTGCTCAGTGTCTTAGTTAACTTTCTAAACTTCTCACATTGACACAATGAACAACATCCCAGAGGGTAAGGGCACGTCCTTCTCACCCCAGGATGCAGAACTGCTGAGTCACTTAGCCATGCCTCCAGACTCCTCAAGTTGGTACAATGTATCAACTATAACAATCATTAACAATATTATGCCCCATTCCTAGAGAACTGGGTACTGAGCCAAATACATGACAGCCTCCCTTACCAAATAAAGTGCTGGTTGGATCCTGGGACAGAGGCAAAGGCCTATAGTTAGCCATACCTGAGTGCATTCGTGAAAAACAGACACCAACGAAAGAAATCTCCATACTAGCAATAAAGTCTTTCGCTATAATCAACTCACAAGTCATAGTACAGGAAACAAACAAACAGAAACAGAAACATGAGAACACAAGGCAACAAAATGACTCAAAAAATTCCCAACTCCCACCAAAGCTGATCCAGGGGCATGGAAGAGTAGGAAACAAAGGTTACATGGCTGAATTATTTTAAAGGATAACAGAGATGATAATAAAAAGACGAAAAGAGTGCTTGGAAAGTTCAAAGAAGATATGACTAATAGGTAATGATCCTAATAAATAAAATATAAGCAAACCTACAGAAGACACTAATAAAAGCTAGCTGAGCTAAGCAAAGTGATGCAAAATTTGAATGTCCAACATAGAAAATAATTAGAGTTCATGCAAAGGTATCAAGCACAAATTCAGGAGATTAAACATTCTTTTGAAAATACAGGCAGCAGAGGAGACCAATGTGAGGACAGTGTCAGAGCTATAAGACAGGGCTGTTGTCAGTGACCAGATATTGAGAGATACTTAAAAGCAACAAGAAAACATGAAGACTAGAGCAAATAGCTAGTAGATAACAAAAAGAAGACTAATCTAGGATTAATTGGATTTAGTGAAAAATCAAAAGACAGAACAAATGACATACAAATCTGTTTACAGAAGTAATAGCAGAAAACTTTCCAAACAAGGGGAAAGAGCTTAACATATAGATAGCTGAAGCATACAGAACTTCAAATAGCCATGATTAGAAAAAAGCCACTCCACAACAACTCACAGTTAAAATTCCAGAGTTCTAAACAAGAACAGAGTTTTAAAAGCTGTTAGAGAAAAGCAATGAATCACTTATAAAGGTAAACCCAGTAGAAGTATATCAGACATCTCAACATAAACCTTAAAGGCTAGGAGAGTATGGACTGAAGTGTTTCAAGCCCAAAAAGAAAACAACTTCCAAGCCAAACCAAACAACTTCCATACTGATATACTGTGCTATACTATCTTTCAAAATTGATGGAGAAATAAGATATGTCCATGATAAAAAGCACTTGAAGAAATTAATGACCCCAAAACCAGCACTACAAAAAAGAACTTCTAAAGGATATTCTAGAAAGAAGCAATGAAGTTAAACATGCATCAAGTAGGATGAACAATGAAATAGGAAAGAAAGGAAATCAGCAATCCAAAAATAATACAATATTAAGAATAGTAAATAACTACCAGTAAGAACTCTCAATGTGAGTGATATCAGTTTTCCAACTCAAAGACACAGTTGGCAGAATGGATCAAGAAACTAAATCCAACAGTATCTTGTAGACAAGAAACACATTTAAGCAAAAGGAAATTTATAGATTCAAATTCAAGGATGGAAAACAATATTCCATGCAACAGAAACCTGAACACAAGCAGAAGTAGCCACCCTATTTCCAGACAAAGTGAACATTAAGCCAAACTTTATCAGAAGAGGAAAATAAATTCACTACATGTTGGTTAAAGAAACAATTCACCAAGAAGGTATAACAGTTATAAACATATCCACCAAACACTGGTGCACTCAACATCAGAAAACAAATACTACTGGACACAAAGGTCAGATAAACATCAATATAACCATAGGGGGAACTCAATACCACCTTATCATAAATAGGCACTGTCATAAATAGAAAAATCAACAAAGAAACATCAGTGTTGAAACAAATCTCTGAACAAATGGATGTAATAGGTGCTCCACTCCACAACAAAATACACATTCTTCTCAGTACCACATGGAACTTTCTCCAAAATAGACCAGATACTAGCCAATCAAACACTCTTAAGTAAATGCAGAAGAATCAAAGCTATGCCATGTATGTTATCAGATAATTGTGCAACAAAACTAAAAATCAGTGGCAAAGAAACCACAGGAATTATGCGTGGAAATTAATCAAGACACTCTTGAATAATTAAATGTTCACCAATGAAATCAAGAGAGCAATAAGACAGTTCCTAGAATTAGACAATAATACCAGTACAACATACCAGAATTTATGCAACACAATGAAAGGAGTTCAAAGAAGAAAATTTATAGCTGTGAATGCCAATGTCAGAAAAACAGTGAGACCAAATACATAACATAAAGCTGCACCTCAAGTTCCTAGGATGACAAGAGGAATCCAAATCCAAAGCTATAACAGTGGTACCTCAATTCATGGACTCAATGCTCTCCATGATTCTGATCACAGACTGAACTGGATGAGAACCAAATCAAATTTCCCCATAAGGGCAACATTGAACCTAGCTATTGAATTTGAGTTGGTTCTCATCCAATGTAATTTGTGATCTGATTTGTGAAAAGAATCAAGTTCATGAAATGAGATACCACTGTACAAGGAAGGAAATTATAAAGATCAGGGCAGGAATTAATGAAATGGAGGCTAAAATAAAATACAAAGAGTGAATGAATTGAAGTGCTGATTCTTTGCAAGAATAAACAAGATAGAAAAACTCTTATCCAACTACATCAGTCAGTGTTTTACTAGAGAAACAGATACAACATAAGGTATACAAATATATAAGAAATTGCAGGATCGGCTTACAATGGAGAGTTTAATGAGGAAGCGTGCAGAGTGTCTACACACTGGAGATGGAAGGACTCGGTCTAAGGTCCCGAGTTCACTGCAGCATCCATACAAGTCCTTATCAGGAGGCTGATGGGTCTACATGGAAGGTGAAGAGTCTAAGAGTCTGTGACACAAGCCAAAGAATCTGCACTGCAACTGACGGCAAAGGTTGAAGCTCCTATGAAAAACAGAAGCCAGTCTGTCCTTCCTCATTTCCCCTTTCACCCCTTTATACCATCTGGGTGACAAGCCAACCTAGGGTGTAGAAGAGCCACCCCAAAGTGTGTCCTCTACACCCCAGGGTATGGAATCATTGAGTTGATTTAGTTAAGCTTCCAAGCTTCTCAAGTTGACACAACCAATGAACCATTACACCAATCTTACCAAAAAAGGACAGAGAAGACCCTAATCAGTGCAATTAAAAATGAAAATGGTGAAATCACAGCAGACACTGCCAAAGTCAAAATTATTAACAACTACTTCAAAAACCTATACACCAATAACTGAAAAATTCAGAAGCAATGTAGAAATCCCTAGATACATATAAACTACCAAAGCTGAACCAAGAAGATACAGAAACTCCAAGTAATCTAATAATAAGAAATATGATGGATGCAGCAATTAAAAAAAAAAAAACTATGAACTACAAAAAGCCAGGTCTTGACGGACTTGTAGGTTAGTTCCTTTTGAAGTGGTTCACCAAGCAAATGCATCCCAGGTCCTTCTTGTTTTGAACAAAGAATTAAATGAGACAAGCAAAAAATGGTGTCAAAAGTGAGGGGTGAGTATGTATTGGAGAAACTAGCTCTGACTGAATTGGGAAAAATAAGAGAAAAAAAAGTAAAAGCAAAAATAAAAGTACATGCTGCATCTGGGAAACATGGTGCTAGATATCATGGAAAGTCACTATGGTGAGCTCCCTGTGGCATCCAATCTTTATGTTGTCCATATCTTGTGGGAACCTGGCAGAAGTTCCACATACCAGATCCTGAAAATTATTTGACATTGTCCTGGGAACTTGCAATTGACAAGTCTTGTTCATTTCCCCAAGCAGCTTTACTATTCCTTATCTCTTACATCAGATTCAATGCCAAAATTTGCAAGAATTTCAGACAAGATCTAATGCCAATACTCCTCAAATTCTTCAATAAAATTGAAAGAGAAAAAGTATTCCCAAGTCATTTCTGGAAGCTAGAATTACTCTGATACCAAAAACAAAGATACAACCTCCCCCCAAAAATTATAGGCAAATCTCTTTAATGAACACATATGCAAAAATCCTCAATAAGATATGGTAAGCAGAATGCAACAAGTCATTTAAAAATGTACATCTTGAACCAATAGGCTTCACTCCAGGAATGCAAGGATAGTTCAACATATGTAAATCAATAAATGTAATCTATCACATACACAGGACCAAAGACAAAAGTCACATGGTCATCTCAATAGATACAGAAAAAAACTTTAACAAAGTCCAACATCCATTCATTACTTAAAATATATATATATATACATAGAAGGACTTTACCTCAAGTTTATGACAACCTCCTACCAACATCAATAAATGGGAAAAAACTGAAAGCTTTCCCTCTAAAATCATGAACAAGACAAGCATGTCCACTATTATCTCTCCTATTTGACATAGTACTCAAAAATTTAGCCAGAGGAATCAGGTAAGAGAAAGAAATTAAAAGGAGTACATATAGGAAATTAATAATTCAAAGTATCATTATTTGCAGATGACATGACCCTCTACATAGAACCAAAAAAAATTCCACCAAAATACTCCTAGAATTAATAGCTAAATTCAGCAACATAAAAAGATACAAAATAAAACACAAAAATCAATAGTGTTCATGTACACCAATAATGAACTCACTGAGAAAGAAATTAGGAAAACAATACTATTCACAATAGCATCAGGAAAGATGAAATACTTAGGAACTTACCTAATCACAGCACTCTGAAAAGGGAGCTCAGAGAAGACAACAGAAAATGGAAAGATGCCCCCTGTTCTTAGACAGACAGAAAGAATATAGTCAAAATGGCCACACTTTTATAGCTGATATATAGATTTAAGCAATCACAATCAAAATACCAACAGCATCTCTCACAAATCTAGTGACAACAATCCTAAAATTCACTGGAACTAGAAGACATAGAATAGTAAAAGTATCCCTGGGTAACCAGAGCAAAGTAGGGAGCATCACAATCCTGGATTTGAAGTTATATGACAAAGATACAGATAAAAGCAGCACAGTACTGACACAAAAACAGACATGTGGATCAATGGAACAGAACAGAGGATGCAGAAACAACCCCAGCAGCATTCAGCTGTCTGATCTTTGACAAAGGAGCCCAAAATATACGCTGAAGAAAAGATAGCCTCTTAACAAATGATGCTGGGAGTACTGACTATCCACAGGCAGAAGACTGAATCTAGACCCATGTATCTCACCATGCACGATAGATCAAAAATCTAAATGTTAAAATATAAACACATCTGCTGGAAGTTAAAAGAAGTAAAACTCTTGACATCATAAACAGATGCAAGGACTTTCTGAACAAAAATACATAGCTCGTAAATACCATGTTTCCCCCAAAATAAGACCTAGCTGGAAAAAAATTAACCTCGAAAGCCAGAGATCAAAATCCCAGCCCCAATCAGCCTATCCTCACCTCACCTGCCTTACAGAGCAGCCACTGAGCAAGAGAATAGTGAGAGCAAGTAAGTGAAGCATAAGCTGATTTGGGCTGGCATCTTTGATATTTGTTTTCAAGGCTGGTTATTTTCCAGCTGGGTCTTATTTTTAGGGAAAGAGGGTAGTATCTAGAATCAACAAATGAAATCATATCAAATTAAAAAGCTTTGTGCAGGAAAGGAAACAACTGAAAGAGTGAAGAGACAACCTGCAAAATGGGAAAAACATTTTCCAGCTCTTCCTTGGACAGAGGGCTAATACCTAGAATACAAAAAGAACTCAAAATAATTTGATCCCTTCCAAAAAAAGATGTAATCCCAAAATGGGCAACTGAAACAAACAAACATTTCTTATAAGTATGAATGGCCAATAAATACATGAAAAATATTCAACATTGCCAACCATTAGAAAAATGCAAATTAAAACAACACCAAGATTCCATCTTACCCCAGAAAGCATCAGGATATCAAGTAACATATGTTACAAGACTGTGAGGAAAAAGGAACCCTTCCTTCTACACTGGTCGTGGGAATGTAAACTAGTGCAACCGCTATGGGAAAGTGTGGAGATTCCTCAGAAAACTGAAACTAGAAGATCCATTTGACCCAGCTATTCCCCTTTTAAGCATTTTTTTTGAAACAGTTAAAGACATCATATGACAGTGATAACAATATTCATAGCAGCACAATTCTTACTAGTTAAATCTTGGAAATAGCATTATGCCCATTAACAGACAAATCTACTATATGAAGAAAATGTGTATTCATACACAATGGAGTACTAAAATGCCATAAAGAAGGATGCACTTGAGCTATTCACAGATACATGGGTGCACCCTGAGACTATAATTTTTTAAATTTTATGTTAAAGAGGAAAAAGGACAATAAAAACAATGATACAAAATTTTAAAACAAAAATAGGAAACTAACAACAGTTATTATATTGCATACTGTTACCTTCAAATTAGTTGCTCAGATTACAAGATATAGGCATGCAACACTGATCAACAGTATAAGCAGGAGAGATCATAATATTAAGTGAAGTAAATCAGACATGCAAGCTTAAATATCACACGGTTTTCTTATATGAAAAAAATATATAAATAAAGGACAAAATAAAATATAGGTAATAAGAAATAGGGAGATTTTTCACAAAAGGGAAAGGTTAGCAAGAGAAGGAGGGAGGAGGAAGGAGCAGTGGGAAAGGGGGTGAAAACTTGGAAACAAAGGAGACAGATCTTTTGCAAAGGGGACTGGGACCAAGAGATCTGAAGAGAAGGGAGCACGGGGAGAGGCAGGGACACAAAAGCAATTAAGATGTTACGTATGAACCAACTCCTCACAATAAATGTAATCATTATGCACTGCAAAAATGTACTAAGAAAAATAAAAATTAAAGAAGAGCTATTAAAACTGAGGAAAAAGTCATCAATGCTGTAGCACCGAGAGGACATGATAACATTTGATTTGTAGTTTAAAACCGGAGCTGGTTCTCTACTCCATATTGCTAGGATGGTGACACCAGCATTAGAAGACAAGGTCCTGTGAAGTTGCTTATGTTGTTTTCTGAGAAATAGATGAGGCAAGTACTAAGTGAGTTAGTTACTGGGAGAAAGGAAAGACCCTCCTATGGCCACAATGGGCTAGTCAAAGTCTTCTCTCTTATAAATACAACTCTGACCTCTCCTCCTTTGTGTGCAGTGTCAATTATTGTGTCATGTTTGCTACTTTCTACTACCTACAGAAGGAACAAGACCCTTCCCAAACCCTGGTCTCAGACTTTGTACCACCAGCACTGTGAGACAAAACATTTCTACAATTTAAGCCACCCAATCTGTGGTGGCAGCTTTGTTATGGTGAACCTAGCAAACCAATATAGCATCAGCAAATGACATGTGCTAAAGCCAAAGTGCCACTTGCAGAGTACAGGATTTTGTTGGCACTGGAAATGAGGGATATTTTCATATCTTATTCTAAGTGTTATAGATATTTCAAAATACCATTTATGCTCATCAGTACTTTGAAATTACAGTGGTTATAAACATGCTGCTAATTCATGTGATTTAAAGTGTTAGCAAAGTAGCATGTGTGTTATTTTATCCCAATTTTTTAAAATATGTGGATAACTGCGCCTCATATTGTAGATTTTCTTCGTGATATTATTTATGTTAGGTGTTTGAGAACATTACTCTGAGAAGGGGTCTATAGGATTGCTAAAGAGGACAGGACACAAAATGAAGTAAGAATCACTTCTTTAAACAGAGGAGAAAGGATATAAAGGTATCTCTCCACCCCTCCACCTCCCATCCAGCTAGACAATATGGTGAAACTAAGTGCTACACAAATGAAAAGCCGAGTGCAAAGAGCGACCTCCCCTGTCTCCCCACCCACACTAAGTACAAGCCCAACAGCTGTTATTTCATTTCTGTGTTTCCAGAGCATGTCAGAGCCATACTGAGCACATCACGGGCACTCAGGACATGTTTTTGGAATGAACAAAGAAAGATCCAAATGGGGTCACTGAGGAAGCAGAAAAACAGCCTCAGTATTTGAACTGTCCTTTGTGACTGCTACATGTGGTTTTCTGAGGTAGAGATGGATAAGGAGGCAGACATCCCTGGCTTTGTGCCGTAGTTCACCTTGGTCACACATCCTCAGAAGCCGTGGGGGCCTCGACAGGCTATCTCTGTCAGCCAGCAAGTCTTCTCCAGTGCGGAGCTGAGAAGCCAAACTACAAAGCTCCCACCAGGATGTCACAAGGCAATGAGAGGAGCTTTAGGGGAGATCCTGGGGCTCAGGCAGGTTCTAGAGGCTGCAGGGACCACCCAAGATGGTTCCCAGGACAGAGGTTCTGGCTTGTACTGGTAGACTCTCCAGATTCCCTCTCTTATATGGATACTGGCTCAACAAGTCTCAGGGCCCCAGGGGACAATGATGATGACACTCAGGCACACAACCCAGTGAGTCACCTGCCCATTCAAATGGCAGATGCTTTCACACTGATGCTCCTCCACTTATGACTAAATACTGCTCCTGATGCACCAGGGGTCTCCAGCAAGGCAACTGCAAACCCCAAGTGACTCAGCAGATAACACCTGCTTTCAGAGGACTAGTTGGGAGGGCTCAAAGGCTGCAAACTGTTATTCCCAGCTTCAGGAGGGTAGGAGGAGCTCTTTTGAAAACTCCCAGAGTGTGCCACTGAAGCTGAGGGCTGCTGGATAACCAGAACGTGTGGCTTCTCTCTTTGGGAGGATCCTATTTTCCATTTGACTTCTTCCTTGAAGGTGTCACTTCACCGTGACACACAGGCACACACACTCACACTCACATGCAAGACTATTAGCAATAAACTCCACTCTTGGGACTCGGGCAGCAACTGAAGCACAGCAGGGCCATCCAGGCAATGAAGAGAAAAGAGAGTGCAGACTGACCCCACCACTGCCGGGGTTATCTCTTCCCAGCTGGTGGTTGCCGTAGCAAACATGTCAGCAAAGTGGTGAAGAAGCAGAACTGGATATAGCCTGGCTCTCTTCTGCAGCAGCACATCAGAGCTGAGACAAAGAACAGGACAGTGTGACAGTGGCCACAAGAAATGGCAGAAAACTTATTTTAGTCAAGACTCAGTCTGGGAACAAACTTCAGCGTTAAGGCAATGGACAACGCAGTAACTCAAGACAGTGTTTTCCTCACTCTAGTGCTTGCCTAAACCTTGTTGGCTCACTCTAGTGCTTGCCTAAATCTGTGTGTGTGTGTGTGTGTGTGTGTACTCAGAGCCTATTGCATGCATGTGTGTGTCCATGTGTTAAAAATAGCCACTTACCTGGTATCCCCATTTCCAGTCTTTGTCCTTCTGATTTCTCTGCCACGCTGCTCCAGAGGATGCCCTATAGATTGTTTCTGATCTTATCACTGTCATATTAAAACCTTCTGGAGATTCCTCACTGCCTTTAAGGTGTCTGAAATACTAAGCATGCCTTAGAAGACCCCAGAATATATAACCCCAGTCCTCCAGTCTGACCCCACCACTATCCACTCACCTCTCCCACTTTTCTTCTGAAACCCTCTTCTCCATCATTTTCCTTGCCAGTTCCTTCTACCATGTTAGTTTTATCTTACACAAAACTCCCAGATACCACCCCTAACCCCACAAGCTGGCTTTCATATCACTCTGTGGGCCTCTGCTGCAATCCCTGATTCCTTGTCTCTTGCACCGTATTGTCATCTTTGATTTGTGCATCACCCATTCGAGTATTATCTTGGTAACAATGGAGTCTGTGTTTTGTTCTCCATTATATCCCCAGGACTGAGTTCAGTGCATGGCATATAGTAGATATTTATTGAATAGTGGTTTCAATGAATGCTGAATAGAAGCTAAATGTACATACAGGACAAGAGACAAAAGTGCCATCCTTCTCTTATATTTTGGCATTTTCATGGGTATTGTGGTGGATTAACTAACGGTCAACCTGTAACACTCAGCTGAACTGAGTCAGCATGGCTCTGGGGTGGAAGGCCCACCTGAGGATTGTTGCCAACAGCATAAAAGGAGAACGAGAGGGGAAGATGGTGTGCTGTTTATTCTCCTGGAGAAGCTTGTCGCACTGGCTTTCCTGATATGAACTCAGCTGTTATCATCAGAGGAGCTTGAGTCCTTGCTGTCACAGAAGATGGCTATGGTTCTCTTCGGGGGAACTCTGGTCCTTACCTTGAGCATCACTTCCCAGCTCCAGTGCATATTTCTCAGCCTGGTGGCACAGATCCTTCATCCCTCTGGCACAGACTTTCTAGCCTCCATCACTGGTCTTTGGGCCTTCCCAGTGCAGATCCTTCATACAGACTTGCATAAGACATTGTCATGGGCTCTAGGCCTCCAACTGGACTCATCCAGGAGTGTGGCACGCGGTCCAGGCCCTCAGCTGGATTCTTTGGGTCTTTAGTGTGTGGACAGATCTCTTGCACTCTTCTGCATTTGATCTTTTGGGTGAATATTATAAAATAATACTTTAAATTATGTGTCCTATTTTAAATCTATTCCCTTGCAAACCCTAACTACAAGTACATTCTAAAACTGAGATTTTTTTCAAGATACACCTGGACTGTGTGTCAGGAAAAGTTTATCTTCAGGCAAAGAAACTAGCACTCCTGACCCCAGTGGAATAGTTACTTCCCTTCCCCAGGGATATGGATAAGATCTGGCTTGACATCATCCCTCTCTGCTATGAGGTTCTGTGACCCAACAGTGAAATACATTGAAGAGCAGAGAAAGATAGTTGGAGTGAAAAAGCTCTGTCGAGTCACTCTAGAAAATTCTTTTACAAACATGCTATTCTGCCCAAAAGTAAAAATTGAGTTACCAACCAACCATCCATCACTCATGAATACTTATGCAACATCTCCCCAAAGTACCTGATTCTTCTTCACCTCATTGCTGAGATGCTGCACCAGTGATCACACCAGCCATTGAGCCTGCAGAAAAGGAAGAACAAACTAGAAGAACTCTCTCTCTCAATTTTAAGGAAGCCTCCCACAATTTTACATGCCACCTTCTACTTATATCCCATTGGCTAAAACTTAGACACATGGTCACACTTTGAGGCAAGGAAAGCTAGGCAGTCAAATCATTATCTAGGTAGCCATATGCTTCACTCTGAAAAAATAAATCATTTTACTCTGAGAGACAGAAAGATTGGATAGAGAGGTTAAATCTGATAGCATAATCCCTTGTTCAGCATCCTCAGGTATCCATAGCAATTGCTCCTGCTGACCCAGTCGGTACCTTCTGTCAGATTTCACAGATCTCTCTGGCATGTGTGACAGCAACAAGAAGTAACTACATCATATTCCAAGGCTTCTAGGACCCACTAGTGTATGACATGAGCCATCAGATGGCAAAATTAGAAAACTGTCAACCTTCCCTCAGAGCTTCACTGCCACTTTGCATCATCTCTCCCTCCTCTATTTCTCTTACACCACATTATTTGAAGCTTGAGAAGAATGAAGCCTAATGAAAATGTCACTAACCTTGGCCCAGAAGACCCGGGTTTGAATCTCAGATAAGCCACTTACTAGCTGTATGGACTTAAACATTTAACCTGTTTGTGTCTCATGGTCTCATCTGTAAAATGGGGATTACAAAATCACATGCGATTGCTTTAAAGACTAAGTGGCTCGTTGTAAGGGCTCAGTAGACAGGAGCTGCTATTATCACCTTCCCTCTCTGCATCACTGAGGTCACTGCTGCTGCCTTCTCCATAATCACTCAATAAGTAGAGTTTATAAAAGAGTCTGCATGGCAGAGCTAAGCCACATGGTTTTCAGAGAATCAATATGTTAAGCCACTCAGCATGAGCAGACAGGCTATAAATAAAATTAGACTCAAGGACTGTCCCAGATAGAAGGGATCTCTGTACGCCCTGATTGGTCATTTTTTCTGTTTGTTGCTGTTATCTCTACTGTTCATAACAGCAACAGCTGTCATTTATCAAATGTTCCCTCTGTGCTGAACACTGTAAGTTGTAATCCCCACAATAGTCCCCTGGGCACAGTTTTCCCATTCCCCTTTCACAGATGTGGAAACTAAGTTCAAAGGTGGGCAATCATTTGCCAAAAGCCACCCGGACCCATCCTGATATATGGATCCAATTCTAAAACAGTGCTTTACATTTGCTCATTTGCTCCTTTTTATATTTTTAATGTGAAAAAGTCCCGAAAAACCATAGAAGTTAAAAAAAAAAATTACATCCACTTTCACTTTTGAAGTCTATAATGAAATAATAAATAAAAGCCATCCCTGAGCCCCTCCAACCTCTCCCCTCAGAGATAATAATTGTTAGTAGATAGTCGCCGTGCTTATGAAGTTTAATATGTTTTAACTTGTCATTCTCTCCCTTTCAAATAAGTCATTCCAAACAGGAGGCACTAAGACTGCTGTGTTTCAACCTGCAGGGGGAAATGACTTCCACTCTGTATTCTGGCTTCTGGGAATATCTTGTTTTCATTCATTCATTCATCCAACAAACATTAACCAAGAACCTCATCCTTGCTAAGAACTAGTTAGGTGTTTAGAATACCAAAATAAATAAGACTTCTGTTCTGTCTTGGAGGAGTCACCTACCTAAGCCCCATCCCTTTTTATAACACAAATTGAGAAGAACTATATACAAGGTGAGGGCCAAAAATAGTAGACCTAGGGACATCGGATGTGCAAATTAGAAAACTGTCAGCCTCAGGAAAGTAATGCTAAGTCCAGAATTAGAGGCTGTCCTGAAGGCAGGCCATTCCAAGCAGAGGCCTCAGGTGTGGTCAGAATGTCATAAAAGAGTGTGGGAAAGCGTGGGAATGGGGCTAGAAAAGGAATCCAGGCCTGGACTAACATCCTTAACTCCTCACAATGCACCTGCCATTCTGATCAGCTAGAGAGCCTCCCGTTCCAGAAAGAAGATGGATGTTGAACTGGGGAATGTTAATGAACAAGAAGGACGCCAACATTTAAAATCCATCATCAGGGATTGTGTTTGGCAATTTAAAACTGAAATGCCGATATGCTGTGCAGATGAGCCTGAAAACATCACGCTAGGCTAAAGAATTCCATCAGAAAAGATCATATATTGGCATTTTCCAATTACACAAAATGTCCAGAATAAGTAAATCTATAAAGACAGAAAGTAGAGTAGTGGTTGTGTTAGGCACAGGGGTGTTGGAAGGAGATGAGGCATGACTGCTAATGGGCATACAATGTTTGTTTTTGACAAATTCAGTCACCATGATAATCAAGGTATAAAGCATTTGTATCTCCTCAAAAAGTCCCCCTTCCCCTCTCCCAGACAAACCGCCTCAGTGTTTTCTATCACCATGGATTATATTCACCATTTCTAGAATTTCACAAACCAGAATTATCACAATTGTCTTCCTCTGTGTATAATACCTGGGGATCCCTCACAGGATGGCACGGTCTTTTATTTATCAACAGCTTTTATTTGTCGACAAGGGTCTGAGAGAGGATGTGGGAGACAGAAGACTAGCCTTGCTTCCTAGGAGCCCCCTACCTCTCTAGGACAGATCCAGCTATGATCTGTTCTCACATACTGGGGCTGGGGATATAGCTCAGTGGTACAAGCACCTGCCTGGCAAGTGTAAGGTCCTGAGTTTGATTCCCGGTAAAAAAAAAAAAAAAAAAAAAATGACCTGTTCTCACCTACCATGTTCTCACCCACCACTAGCCACTGGCCACTGGATGGAATTTTCCCAATGCTTCTCAAGGGTCCCCCTGGGAAATCCTGGGTTTGGGGGTGCTTCACACTGCCCTGGATGCTGCTGAGCCACTTATCACTTCTGGACCCTTCAGTTTTAATCTGATAGTGACAGACATCACAGAGATGCTCATGGTTTTATTTACTCTGCCAGTTCCAGTTCGGGAAATTCATACAGCAGCTGACCTTAGCCCAGTTTCCAGACAGAAGGTGTCGTGCTGATGGACTGTACAGTCTTCCCCGACTAGTACCTCATCAATGAGGAGATGCTATAATTTATGGGGCTGAGATACACAGTGAGTGGGCGTGGCTAATGACTGGTGTTTACAATCTTTACAACATCCCACAGAGAAGTTGGGTCAAACTACTACCCTGAATATTCAGAAGGGATCCCATCCCAGTCATCCCAGATGTTGTATTATACATATTCACAGGTGTGGTGAATTGACAACTGGTGGTCAATTTATGACACCCAGCTGGGCTGAATAAGCATGGTGCTGGGTGTGGGAGGCCCACCTGAGGATTGTTGCATCGTAAGAGGCAGAACTGGAGAAGAAGAAGTGAGGCTGTTGGAAGCTGAACAAAGCTATAAGGAGCTGTTGGTTCTCTTGAAGGAGCTTGTCATGCTGGCTTTCCTGATGAACTTGGCTGTTTTCATCCTCCAAGAAGCTCAGAACCTTGTTGTCACTGAGAATGGCTTCGGTTCACTTTGGGGGAACTTTGGTCCTCACTCTAAGCATCGCTTCCTGGCTCCGGCGGGGAAGATGGTGCACTGCTCAGTCTTCTGGAGAAGCTTGTCGCATTGGCTTTCCTGATGGGAACTTGGCTGTCCTGATCATCAGAGTTGCTCAGGACCTCACTGTTGCTGAGGATGGCTGTGGTAATTTTCAGGGGAGCTCTGGTTCTTACTTTGCATGTTGCTGCCTGGTTCCAGTGCAGATCCCTCAGCCTGCTAACACAGATCCTTCACCCCACTGGCACAGACTTCCTAGATTCCACCACTGACCTTTGGGCCTTCCCAGCGTAGATCCGTGAAACAGGCCTGCATGAGATATTGTCATGGGCTCTAGGCCTCCAGTTGGACTCGTAGGAGGCATTGTTACGGGCTGTAGGCCTTCAGCCGGACTCAGGCAGGACATTACTGTGGGATCCAGGCCCTCAGCTGGATTCTCTGGTATTTAGTGTGTGGACAGATTTCCTGCGCTCTCTTGTATATGAGTTTTTGGGTGACTATTATAAATAATCTTGTAAAATATGTGTCCTGTGTATTATATTGTTCCCCTTGTGATAACCCCCAAACCATTACAACAGGGCTGTTTCATTCCTCTCCACCCTCCTCCCAGAACTCTAAGTTTCAGAGGGCATCTGTTTTGGCTCCACCCCATTATCGATGCCTACAATACCACTTGAGACACAGAAGTTGACCAATAAGTATATGTTAAGAAAGCTACCAAAGGGACAGAGGGAACTAAAGAAAGGGAAGGAGAAAGTAAAGAGGAAGGGAGAGAGGAAACTACAGATCATATTATCTGAGTCTGATCGCATCTGTAACAAAATGAAATCTGATTAAGCAGAACATCAAGTCCTGTTGTGCTTACACTGTGGATTAGGTTGGGTCCCCCAAAAAGATACGCTTATGTCTGAATCCCTGATGAATGTGGTCTGATTTGGAAATAGGGTCCTTGAAGATATAATCAAGTAAAGATGAGGTCGTATTGGAGTAGGACAGGCCCTAAGTTCAATATGACTAGTGTACTTATAAAAAGAGGGGACACACAGGCACACAGAAGAATCCCATCCATGTGATGAAAGAGGCAGAGATGGAGTGAGGAGTCCACAAGCCAAGAAACAACCACCAGAAACTAGATAAAGGCAAAGCAGGGTTTTTCCCTCGAGCCATTCCGGGAGAGCCTAGGCAGGCTGACACTGTGACTCTGGACTTCATGCCTCCAGAAATATGAAAGAATATGTTTCTGTTGTTCTGCTAAGTCATCCCTGCCTGTAGTGATCTGTTATGACAATTCTAAGAAACGAATACATCCACCCATCCTTTGGGATTGTAATTACCTATGTGCTTGTCTGAATCCCCTGAAAAGGCAGGGGCTATGGCTTATACATCTCAGGAACTCCAGTCGGAGGGCAGCACAAGGCCCGGCACAGAGTTGTTGCTTAGTCTCCATTCATTGAGTAGGTGAGGTAGAAGGGTTAGGGGCTATGAAGGATCTTCTGGGCCTAACACTAGTAGTTGAATTTTCAAATTTTTCACTCTCAAGGATACCACCCCTGCCTGTGATCAGAAATGCACTTTCTCCTCCCCAGAAAATGGAAACGGAATTATCCTATGTATTTGGGAGCATCAGGAACTTGAAAACTAACTCACTTCATTTCTGCCATGAGCCTCCACTCTACCACTCCTTAGCTACAGACAACCCCACCACCAACCCACACTGTCTCCAATAAAGTCCTTCATGTACACAAAGAGCAGGACTGCTTGTAAGAACAAGGTTTGCAGGTGACTGAGCCACACTGAAAATCACAGTTCATTTTTAGAAAACAAACTCCAATTAGCAATCCCACGTGCTTGTTCCATTTCCTGGCTGTACACTTTTCACTTGTGCTGTTCTTATTGATGCCACTGCTATGACCATCTCTGTGGACTTCCAACCCAGAAACCCTGGGGATATGAGCTTGTGGTTTCTTTGCTCATACAGAGGGCACTTCATGTTCTACAGGGAGAGATCTGAGCAGAGCACGCACTGATTACCCCTACGTACCCCTTAGGCATTAAGAAGCTCCAGTTACATCCTTGTGAGATATGGGATATTGGTACCATTTTATAGATGAGGAAACTGAGGCTCAAAGAGGTGAAGAATTTTTCATCTCTGAGAATGTCACCTTTTTCGCTTTAGTTGACTAAGCCAGCAAACTGTAAAGCATTCTACATTCTCAGCTATTACTAATTCTTTTCCTTCTCCAAATGAATTGGGTCTCAAGTCTATATGATTCCTGCTAGCCCCACAGCCATCGCCCAGGTCTGGACCCCTGCTGTTCATGAGCGGCTCCTGCTTATGTGGCGTGTACCAAGCCCTGGTCCGAGAACTTGTGCTACCTGGAGAAACACAACTAACACGGGTCCTAGTTCTCCAGCAGCCTTCACTCTAGCAATCTCTTGCCTAGCCAATTGTTTAAAATTTATTTTTTAACTCATACATAATAATACAAAAATTATACATATTAATGGTGTGCCCTGTGATATTTTGGTACATGTATATACTGTGCAATGTTCCTTCCTCTCAGGGTAAACATACTTCTGTCCTCCAACATTTATCATATCTTTATGATGAAATCATTCAAAATTCTTCCTCCCAGCTTCTCGAAATATATGGTACATTACTGCTATCTATAGTCACCCTGTAACATTCTTTCAAAATAAAAACTTCATTATGTAATTCAGTTAAAATTGTCTGAAGGGTTCCTACCACTTTGAGGCTGAAGGTCTATTCTCCTTCATACAGCTTACAGATCCGTTTCATGACCTGGTGCTCACTGTCTCTCCAATTCCAGTCTCCGTTATTTGCCTCTCTATTGCACAATCCATACTCTACTTTCCTTCATCTGGATTTTCTTATTTCATTTTGGAGTCTAAGGCACCCCACTCTTTCTAGCATCCTGGCTTCTATACAGGAGGATCTTTCTGCCTGGCACACAGCTCACTTCCTCTCTCTCTCCTGCTCAGTCTTACTTTCAGCTTAAGCACAGCTTCCACTGGGAACCCTTCCTTCACCTCCGCCTGCCCAGACCACATTAAGAGATTATGCTGTGTGATCTCTGGACGCCCTGTCTTCCTACATCCTCTCATGGGTCCCACTCTGTTATTTCTGTCTTTGCTACTAGATTGTATTCTTAGAAGGCAGGGTTGCTGGCTGCCCTGCTCACCATTGTATCACAGCACCAGAAACTCATCACTCAGGATTTGTTTGTGGAATGAATGAATGAAGAAGTAACAGGTCTCAGTTTCATGGCTAGTAAGTGGTAGAAATGAAATCTGAGCTTCAGCTACCATACCCCATTGTAAGGGATGTTGTCAGACATAGACAAAGTAGTCTTTAGAAGGAGGATATTGTAATTTGTCACAGATCTTTCTGACCAAAAGCAGAAACTTAGGCTGGGCAGACGAGAAGTGGCTCAAACATAAGATGTGCTGTGAGTGCTGCATCCTTTTAGGTCTTGGCCCTATATCCCAAATGGGATGGATTTTGGAAGTTGTCCTGCCTCCATTAGAATGATGACAACTGAGGCGGTAAGTGAGGAAGGAGATGCTCCCTCAGGTTATGCATAGTAAGAGACAAATTTTGGCATAGAATCCAATTTCTTAGCACCAAGTCTATGCTTACACCATGAGCATTACTGTACCTGGAGTGGTCTAGGTACTTAGCCCTCATGAAGTGGCTTAGCCTTCCTTCACTCACTGCCAAATCCTTAACTTGCTCTTATCCACCAGTACTGTGACTCTGGAGGAGAGATCCTCACTTCTGGATGGAAGATTCCTCCCAAGAAGGAAATATGAATATTGATACAAGCAGGGAAGCACAGGAACCACTGGGCCATTCAGGGTAATTAATAGCTATTACCCAGTCCCAGGAAGACACAGGAGAAGAAAGGAAACCTAATCAACTCACAGAACTACTTTGCCCACTTCCCTAGGGGAAGAATGAGTGAGTGGGGAATGGTGGGACGACTGAGACAGTTCCATCAGCTTACTATGTGCCAGGCATGTGCAGACTAATGCCTTAGCCCATCAAATTCTCACATGCACCCAATATGTGCACAGGTGGCCGGTGTTGGGTGGGACTTGAGTCTAACCTCAAGGCTTGGGTTCATAACCCAAAGACTCTGTTGATCCTTGGCCATTGGGCTTGTTGGACAAAAGCTGGTGACCATTCACCAAAAACTGCCTAGTGTAGAACTATGTCCACCCAAGTAAAGCTCCAGCCAAAATCAGAATGACCGCCAGTGTTACTCAGAGGACCCACAACCTGGAGATGCCAAAAGATCATGAGAAACATTGCTTAAGCCCTGACCTTGCACATTCTAGAATGTTCTCTTCCACTGAGAACCACAAAAACCACTACTGAGCAAATACTGGATGCCAAACACTATACTTTCCAAAGACAGCTTCAGATGTACATAGTGACCTCAGAAGTTCATCATTATCTCCAGGTTTTATTTTATCTAAACCATCTTCAAAGAGATCAGGTAGAAGGTCCAAGGCCAGACAGATGGCTAGGGTTAGGGCAGGATTCACACCTAAGTATGTCTGTCTCCAAAGCTGCAGCCCTTCACCATGATGTGATGCTAAGTAGCCATGGCACAACCACCAGTGCAATGGTACCACCTGGGAAAATACAGTGAGTTTGAAGTCAAGAGTCCTAACTTCTGTGTCTTGACTTAATCCATCAGAGTGCACCAACAATCTCTCATAATGATGAGTAGGTAAAACCAGATAACTTCAAAATAAATTGGGAATTTACTGTATGTAAATGTAGGCTCTTTGCTCTGTTTTGAATTATTATTATATGCTGTCCTTGGAAGGGAATGAAGGAGGGAGATGCAATTTGTTGCTAAGCCCTCAGCTGCAGGAAGACATATCTTAGAACAGAATTGCCACACAGAGTGAGGGCGCTCTCTCCCCTCCCCGTGGCTGGGACCTCGTGCTTTCATTTGCATAACTGAAGATCCCAGAAAAGCATGTGTGCAGCCTCTGATCACACTCACTGACTCTGCCTGGAATAAGCTCACCTGGAGCAGAGCGTGCTCAACTCTATCTGAGTCCTTCACACCATTCACCCCCAGGATCCTTGGTAGGATTAAAATTGAAGGCAGTAAAATTCAATGACTTCTTCTAGAATAAATACCTAAAATCAAACACCAATTCATATCTCCCAGGGGCAGTTCCCTGCCCAGAGATTCCAAGATGAGAGATGGAGTAGGTTAGAGTATCCTGCAGTAACTGTGAATCAAGATGCATTTAAGCTGGGGGACTTCACATCAATTCATCCAGGCCTTCCTCAGTTTCCCCACTGGTAAAATAGGGACAATCGTGGTGATTCCCTCATAGGATTGTGGCAGAGTTGACCCACATAGAGACCTGACATAGAAGGTGGCGGGCTGGCATGCTTCAAACATTCTGTAAGTGGTGGTATGGGGTCTGACACAGACTATACCCAGATGGCTTAGTGCTCAAGGACTTAGGGTTTGGAGGTGGACAGGCCCAGATTCAAGTCCCAGTGTTTCATTTCCAGTGGTCTGTTTCCTACTTGTAGAACACTGGGCACACCTTTAACCTGTACCTCTCTGAGTCTATTTTCTCTTCTGTAAAATGTTCATAAAGAGGTTGGTCTTGGGCACTTACCTCAAAGACTGTGATGAGAACAAAATTCGGGACTACATCAAACACTGGATAAGCACAGGTATGGGTTTGCTCAGCTATCACAACAAACTGCCACCAGATGGGTGGCATAAACAATATGCATTTATTTTTTCCCAGGTCTGGAAGTCAGAAGTCTAACAAATTCAGTTTCTGGGGAGGCCTCTCCTCCTGGCTTGCATGGCCACCTCCTTGCCAGGTCCACATGCCTTTTCATCTGTTCAAGGACAGGGACAGAGATCTGGTTTCTCTGTCTCTTCTTATAAGGACACCAGCTCTACCAAACTAGAATCCCACTCTTGAAGCCTTCATTGAACCTTAATTATTTGCTGCAGTCCTTGTCCCTATGACCAGTTACAGTGAGGACTAGGTCTTCAACATTTGGGTTGTGGGGGTATACACCTCAGGCTAGGAGGACATTCGAACAGTATTAGCCATTGTGAGTAGTCCATGATGGATGGAAGTAGCTAGCAGTGGACTACGGAAATAGAAAGCTAAGACATGTTTCTCCTTCTGTCTGCAATTCACACCACTGCCCTGTTCCCCTCAGGCACAGAAGCTCCAACCCTTGAGGAGCAGGTATAGCCACCTCTTCTGGTCATGTTGCTTTTTCTCAAGGCACAGGAATGACCCACAGCTACCCAGATCTTCACAGGGTGGCTGTTTTTAATGATGTGGAGTCCATTTTCTCCTCCCATGACTCTTTTCTGAGCATCTTTCCCACTTCCATTGGGCCAGGGTATGATGGTAACACTCATTCACAGAATCATCTGAAGATCAATTGCCCTGTCCCAGCAGCTGGTGTTTTGGGCAGAAAGCAAAATATTTTGCCAGCAGCAGGTAGGAGAAACTGGAGACTCCTATCTAATATCAGAGAATTTGAGAATTTCAGAGATTCTGGGCTCCATAAGATTCCTCAAGAGATGGAAAGTATTACATTGTTTCTACCAATAGTTTACTAATGTGGTGAATAACTACCTTGTACTAAACATCTACTAGGTAGTATCTACCAAGCAGTTTGAGGCAGAAAGGATTATATCTGGAGACATTTTCACTCATCACAATTGAGAGAAAGGGGCAAGTAACTGGCATCTAGTTGCTAGAAGCCAGGGATACTACTAAACATGCTACAATACCTAGACCAGCCCCTATAGCAAAAAATTACCTGGCCTAAATGTCTACAATGCCAAGGTTGAGAAACCCTATTATACAAGATGCTACTTTTATTGTCTCCATTTCACAGTAAGAACACTGAATAATGGAGGAATTAAGCATTTGGCTTCAAATCACAGAGCCAGCAGGGACTTAACCCAAGCGTGATGGATTTCAAAGCTTCATTCTTTACCACACACCCATAAACAAGCATCATTCTGCCTCTGACATAACATTCTGTCTCCTTAGAGCCACTGATGACTCTGGGATTCCAAAACCAAGTGTGAATGTCCACACTTCTTTATGGCACTGGGTGAAGCAACTACTCAATGTGTGGATGCTAGGAACCAATCCATACTTGATTCAAAACCATCCTTAAGCTATCTGAACAATTACCTCGCATAAGAGAAGAAAAGAGAAGCTCTGATTCACGAATTTTCTGACTGTTTTTCCCTCTAGCTGCAGCTAACACAGGCATTTCCAACTATAGATTATATTGAATCTTTGAGACCTGAGAAAAAGACAATCAGCTTCAGGTGCAAGGAGAGAGAAAGAACGAGTTTAGAGGGAGAATAATTCACCCTACTCTTCCATATTCATCTTCACACTGTGGATCAAAAAGTAATTGCCAATTGTTGTCATGTGAAGAGAGAGGTAACTGTAGAGGTCAAGCTTTCTGATTTCTTATTCAGGGAAATTTTCCATTCTCCAAACCCTCATCTAAAAGCCCAAACCTAAGAAAGCTGTGCTACCTGACAGGGCTCAGAAAACACAAATGATTTTCTTTATAAACTCTTTGTGTGTCAGAAAGCAAGCGACTCGATCAGACTAATTATTTCCCAACAAAGACATATGGTTTCCTTTTAGCATCTGCTTGCTTCTTACTATCAAAGGAGCATTTTCAACAAATGTATCCTGGACAAGAAAGATCAAAAGAGAGGCACGTGTCCAGGGTGAATAATATTTTTTTACATTATTTCCAGTTGAATTTGCTTAAATCTCTCATATTTTACTACTTGTCATTATTTGGAACCTTCACCTTGAGTTATGGCTGGTGAGGGAATAAGAAGACACTCTAGTGAATGATGTTCGGTAGCAGAGGATGAAAAAAGACAAAGACAGGCCCTGGGTGACTGATGAATAAAGAGAATAAGAAAGAAGAGACTGTTTCATCTCAATAATGTTATCGATACCCACGACCCTGTTAAAGGCATGGAGAGGATTTGTGCATGAACTAGAAGGGGACCATTCCAAAAGAAAATCAATGTTTGCATTAAAATGGCTTTATGAAGTTATATCTTGTGAAATTCTCTTATCTCTTGCCTCAGGATTACCCTAACACTGAAAACTACCCTGCCAACTTTTCCAGCTCATTTGAGCAGGGCAGATCAGCCAGGGAAGGAAGACAGGGTCATTTTTAGAGAGGATGATACGAAAATGAAACCAGACATGATGCAAGCCAACATGGACAGAGCTTTGAAAGCCCCTCACATGTATTAGTTCATGCTATCCTCACAGTAACCTTATGAGGTGGGCATTTTACAAATGGAGAAAGTGAGGCACCATTGTAGGTCAAGATGTCATGCTTCTGAAAGGCTTAGACATGTGTAAAAATGCAGGCTATGTGGATTCAGATTGAAACTCTGCATTCACTAGCTTTGTGAGCTTGACCTGATAGAGGCTACGTTACCCTTCTGAACCTCATCATTAAAAAGGGTATTACAATGAAGACAATACTTTGATAAATCTAATAAAGTCATTTTGAGGATAAAAATGACATAATCTAAGTAAAGACCTTAGCCCCTGCTGGGCACAGAGAAATGACTATAAATGTCAACAGTCTTTATAATTTATCTTTTCAGTTATAAACTGAGGAAAGATCAGTTTACTCAGCTGGCACAAGGAAAGACCTTACGCTTGAGTAGCTGTTAACCCCAGCCCAGCTCCTGTGTGACTCTCAACAACTTCCTTGACCTCTCTGAGAAAAAGCCTTGTCTGATGGTGTTAATTTATAATAGTGATTTAATGACTAAATGGCATTCCTCCTTCCCTTCCTTCTCTTCCTCCTCCTCCATCTTTTTTTAATCTCAAGACTCCACAACACTCTCTTCTTTCTCTCAGCCTCCATTACTCCTAAGACTCCCATGCCTAACCAACCCCAAAAAGCTCTGGTAAGGGTCCTGAGCCTGTCCTCCATCACAAACCCTGGGGAATACGTTGGTCACCAAGACAGCCCTCTCTCTTAGCCCTGCATTAGTCATTAGTTCTGTCACTGGGACAAAATACCCAGCACCTAAACTTAAAGGAGGAGAGATTAACTTGGCTCTCAGTATCCAGTGGGTTCAGTCCATAGTCAGCTGGCTTCAAGGCAGAAATCCCATAGTAAAAGGTATGGTGGAAGAAAACTACTCATCATATGGCAGACAAGAAGAGCAAGGGGGCAGGAATTGGGAACAAGAACACACCCTTCCATGCCAGTGTCCCACCCCCAACCAAGTCCCAACTCCTAAGAGAACACTCAACTATTCACTCATCCATGGATGAATCCCCTGATGAGTGTAGCATGCCCCTGATCCAATCACCTTCCAAAAGCCTCACAGCTGAACAAGTGAGACTCTTGGGGATATTTTAGCTCTAAACTATAACACCCTTGTTGTGTAGGCCCCAGCCCCAGGCTCCTGTCTCAGTTTCCCTGCCACACTCTTCTCTCCCAGTGGGTCAGGGTCTTCCACCGTAATATTGAGTAACTTCACCACTGTAAGCCTCGGTTCCATTACCTGTAAAAGTGGGGATGATATGCCTCACAACTCATGTGACCATGGAGATGATGAAATACAACAAAGTATGTTAAACACTTAGGAGAATAACTGGCTTGTAAATTTTCAATAAAAGAGAGTGACTCTGTGGACACTTGTCATAATTCAGCCCCACATACTCATTCTGTAAGCCTCTCAAACATCATGTGGAGCAGAGTAGAGCCCAGGTTCATCACGTTCCCTTTGTACCTGCTTAGCTCTCCCAACCTCCATCCTTTACACCTCCATGTACACCCTTCCAGCTGCTTCCTGCCTAGGTTCTTGCTTCACCAAGCCAAGTTCCATTTTATACCACATCACCCAGATGCCCAGGACTTCCTCTACAAAGTGTGACACAAAGTCAACCTGGAAGTTTCCAGATGCCAAGCCATTTATCAGTGTTAGGAAGATGAACAGGTGTAGGTGGGAGACCCCTCAGGTGCATATCCTCCAGATGTGCCTACCCCATTTCCCTCTTTCATCAGCCAACCATCCTGACTTCTCACAATTCCTTAGTGAAATTCTGCACTCTTCAGAACTCTTGGGTTATAAGGAACAGAAACCCTACTCAATCTCACTTGAGCAAAGAGAGGAGAAGCGATTGGCTATCATGAAAGATCCATTGGCTAGATTGCCTTGAAATAACTCATCCTGGATCATGGAGATATCACCAATAATGTGCCCCTACCTCTCAGCTCTGCTTTCTTTCATGGTGGCATCATTCTTAGACAAGCTTACCCTTTTCATAACAAGGGTGGCCACAGGCAGCTCCAGGAAATATTTTCTACCCTTTCAGTGCTTCTAGCGAAAGCCTCAAAATGTAATCTCATTGGCTTTGATCAGGTCACATGGACATCCCTTGCCCAATCACTGAGGCCAGAGAGATAGTATATAATGATTTGTCAGACCTGCAGTCTGTTGACTCTGGGCCTGCATGTAGAAAGGATCACTCCCCAAGGGACATAAAAGGCATCTGATTAAAAGAAAAAAGAATGGATACTGAGCCAAAGCAAAGCTGTCCATCATCAGCTGAGAGTCATAAGATCCTTACTAACAAAGATGCAAAGCCAAAGTCTAGATTGGTTCAACTCTACACAAGGAATATTCCCTTCCCTGAGGCAATCAGCTTGTGCGTTCACTTGGCATTATTCTCACTAGCAGAGTTCTCTTCTTTCAGCTGTCAATCTCAGGCCCCAGCACACACCTTGCTGATGCTAAGCCCTGACCTGCTGCTGACACCTTGTGACTTAATTCCCACAGAAAGGTGTCTGCATTTAAGAGCACGCATTATTGTCACTGAAATAATGGGATGCTAAAGCCTTTATAAATTGATATGCCAGACAAGAGGGAGGCAAAAATGAATGCTAAGTTTCCTTGCATAATACTCTGTGGGATGTGTTTTTCCCCCTAAGAATATTTTAGCATTAATTAAGATAAACAATGATATATGCTGAAAGACAATTGAATCTGTTCTCAGTTAAAAATGGCCTCGTTGTGTAAAAATAGTACCCAAATTATAGCATATAAAGATGCAGGGGGAAAAATACTGTAAACCTATAACATGATTAAAATAGAAATGCAAAATGGTAATGACGAGGCCCCTAGCAAGTCTGGGAGGAGAGAGATGGGGAAGAAGCAGGACTGTCATCATACGTAATTTATTCATCTCCCTCTGGGATCCTCTACTGTGCTTCTCTTTAATAATAACTATTTATCATAGCATGGTTAATGTGCATTTTCAATAAAATCAGTGTTGTTATAACCATTTTATAAGTGAGAAATCCAAATTTCAAAGAGTTTCTGTCAAGATCACACGGGTAGAGAATGGCAGAGCAGGCTTTCAGGTAGGTCAGTTTAAATCCTATCATGGGCAAAGGGGCAGCCAGAGCTCTGTGAACCTCTTGGTTGGCAGGTGAGGCACATGCACGCACTCCACCAGCTGCCCGAGGACAGTGGAGCAGCAGAGGGGCAGCCTGAGCTCTGTAGACATCTCGGTTGGTGGGTAAGGCTTGTGTGCTCCTGACTGGCTGCCTGCAAATCCTGGTGCAGTGGCCAAGCTCCTCAGACATCTTGGTTGGTGGGTGAGGCCCACAGTGTGCTCCGCCAGCTGCTTGTGGATAGCACAATGGCACAGGGGCAGCCTGAGCTCTGTGAACCTCTCAGTTGGTGAGTGAGGCCTGCCCTTCTGCAGCCAGGGCCTGCAGACCCTGGACCAGTAGCCCCTGTCTGGCCAGCACTGGTTTCACAGCTGAGGCCTACATGCTTTCCATCAATGACCTGGAGACCCTGGTACTGAAGGCCAGAATTCCTCCACCATCTCAGTTGTGGTCTGAGCCATGTGCCCCACCAACTGCCTGGGGATCCTGTATCCAGGGTTCCACTGCCCTCTACCATCTTGGGATAAGTCTGACACCCAGGAAAACTAGGGTCCCTAGAGAGATTTGGTGAGCTGCCTTGGAAGTGTAAGGCTCATAACTTTCCCTCTGACATCCAAAATGACGAGATGTAGGAGCAAAATGCAATCTCAAACTCAGCCCCACCCAGATCACATCCAGGTACACTGACATAGCAGAACTTCGAAGTCACACAACTGAAATCTCTGCAATGATCATAAATGAAGTAAAGAAACAACTCCATCAGGACATAGAAGAAATCAGAGCAGAAATAATCTGCCAGGTAAAAAAGAAATGATATCAATAATGAAAGAACTGCTCAGCACATCTAAAGAAGACGTATATAAAATGGGCGTCTGAGATGAATACACACTTCTCTAATGTAGAGGTACTAATGGCAAATAAATACATGAAAAAATGTTCAATGTCATTGGTCATTCAAGAAATGCAATTAAAACAACACTGAGATTCCATCTCACCCCAGAAAGAATG
>NW_004955442.1:2256838-2258392 GCF_000276665.1 Chinchilla lanigera
CAGAAAATTTCCCAAGTATGGAAAAAGAATATGGCATAAAGGTAAGTGAAACATATAGAACCCCAAGTAGCCATAACCAAAATAAAATTACACCCAGACATATAGTAATCAACATCTCAGATATCCAGCAAAAGAACAGAATATTAAAAGCCATTAGAGAAAAGAAACAGACCACCTATAAAGGAAAGCCCATGAGAATCACGGCAGATTTCACAACACAAACCCTCAAGGCAACAAGAGCTTGCAGTGAAGTATTTCAGGTACTGAAAGAAAACAACTTCCAACCCAGACTGATGTACCCTGCAAAATTATCCTTCAAATTTAATGGAGAAATAAAATAGTTCCATGATAAAGAACAACTGAAGAAATTCATGAGTGTCAAACCAATCCTACAAAGAGTACTAAAAGATATTTTAGAAAGAGAAAAAACAGACCACGACTTCAAGGACAACAAGAGAAAGGAACCATCAAGCAAAGCAAACAATTAAACAGAAGGAAAAAGAAGGAACAAACAGCAGGAAAACAACATGACAAAGATAAGACAATACATATCAGTTATAACCATCAATGTAAACGGCCTCAATTCACCAACCAAAAGAAATAGACTGGCAGATTGGATCAAGAAACAAAATCCAACAATATGCTGTACACATGAAACACGTTTAACTTAAAAGGAAATTCACAGACTGAAAATCAAAGGATGAAAAACAATACTCCATGTGACAGGTACCCAGAAAAAAAGCAGATGTAGCTATTTTGTTTGTAGACAATGGGAACTTCAAACCAAGAACAATTAAAAGAGATAAAGAAGGTCACTACATACTGTGAGGGGAAAACTTAGAGAGGAAGAGGTCACAATCATAAACATCTATGCACCAAATACAGGAGCACCCAACTATATAAGACAAAACTTAATAGACATGAAAAACCAAATGAATAATAACACTCTTGTAATGGGGGACCTTAACATCCCATTGACACAAAGAGATAGGTCAATGGGACAAAAAAATCAGCAAAAAATAGCAGAATTGAAAAAAACTTGTGAACACATGGACTTAGTAGATGTATATAGAGTGTTCCACCCCACAACATCAGAAAACACAGTCTTCTCAGCTGCACATGGGACTTTCTCTAAAACAGACCACATACTAGCCCATAGAACAAGATTAACTAAAGGCAAAGGAATTCAAATTATGCCATGCATATTATCTGAGCATAGCACAATAAAATTGGAAATTAATGACAAAAGGTACCACAAGGACTCCATAAACACCTGGATATTAAGTAATAGCCTCCTCAACAACCAATGGGTCACAAAAGAAAGTAAAGAGGAAATTAAACAATATCTATAAGAAAATGAAAATGTTAATACAACTTATCAGAATCTGTAGGATGCACTGAAAGCAGACCTCAGAGAAAAGTTTATAGCACTGAACTCACATATCAGGCAAACAGAATGAGAACAAATAAATAGCCTAATGCTGCACCTCAAACTTTAAAAAAAAGAATAAGTCAAGCCCAAAGCCCAAGAAAGGTGGGAAATTATAAAGATCA
>NW_004955442.1:2261488-2348379 GCF_000276665.1 Chinchilla lanigera
CTGTTACTTTGGCTGCCTCTCTGAGGGCCCTCTTGAAGGCAGGGTGAGGTACAAGTACAAGGTCATACATATTACACTTAAGACAGAGCAGGCACTATGGCAGCTGTTCATAAGTATTAGCTCATTTAATCCTCACAACAATACCAGAAGATCATTACTGTTATTTTTTAACACTATTTTATTTTAAAGAGAGTAAAAAACAATAACAATGATACAGAATTACAAAACAAGATGATAGGAAATTAACAATGGTTGTTATATTGTATATTTTTATCTTTAAAGTAGTTGCTCAGATTACCAGATATAGGCACGCAAAATTTATCAAACAATTAGGCATTAACTGTTTCTCTCAATAAACCAATAGAAATTAGTTGTACAATTATCTTAGCTATCTTATGTATGTGTATATATATATTCCCTTTCTTTTCTCCTTTTCTCTTATCCCAGTTGTTCTTTCCTTTTAAGCAGTTTCTTTCCCTTTCACAATATCTACTGTATCTTTCAAATTTTATTTATTCTTGCAGGTTCTTACACTGGGGCCACAATACGATGTTCATACATGTGGGTCCAATTATTTCATTTATGAATATGGTCTCTAGTTGTATCCATTTACCTATAAAAACCTCAAGTTTATACAATAGATACTCTATTGTATAAAAAATAAGATGTGGTATTTCATACAATGGAGTATTATCCAGCTGTAAATAAAGATAAACTTGAGGCTTTTATAGGTAAATGGATGCAACTAGAGACCATACTCATCAGCGAAATAAATCAGACTCGCGTGTGTAAACATCGTATTGTCTCCCTAGCGTAAGAAACTGAAAGAGTAAGTAAGTTTTAAACAGTACAGTAGATATTGTGAAAGGGAAAGAAACTGCTCAAATAGGAAGGAGCAACTGGGATAAAGGAGGGGAGAAGAAAAAGAAAGAAGGAAGGGGAAAAATGTGTATATGTATACACAGGATAGGGTAATTGTACTACTAATATCTGTTGGTTTATCAAAAGGAACTGTTAATGTGTAATTGTTTGATCAGTCTTGCATGCCTATATCTGGTTATATGTTCAACCATTTGAAGATGACATTATGTAATATAACAATCATTGTTAATATCCTATCACCATGTTTTGAAATTCTATATCATTTTTATTGTTCTCTATGCTGTTTTGTTTATGTATTTGTTTTTGTTATTTGGGTTTTTTCAAATGAAAAAGAAAATTTATATGTATATATAAGGATAGCTGAAATAGGTGTACTGCTGATGCCTGTGGTTTAGTGAAACGAACAGTCAATACTTAAAATTTTCTTTTTCTTGACCAATGTTGCACACTTAATTTGGTAATCAGAATGACTGATCTGAGAACAACAATATGCAGTATAACGGCCATTGTGGAACTCCTACCATCTTGTATGGTGAAGCTTTGTATCATTTCCGATGTTTTTGGGGGGTTTTTTGTTTGTTTTGTGGGGTTTTTTTTTACTGTTACTGTCTTTGATTGTTCAATCATTCTTACATTCTTATATCTGGTGGATTGAGCAACTTCATTGAAGATAACAGTATGTAATGCAGCAACCACTGTTAATTCCTATCATTTTGTTTTGAGGTCATGTATCATTTTTGTTGTTTTTGTGTTGCTTTGATTTTGTCTTCATTGTTTTGTTAGTTTTTCTAATTTTTAAAATAAAAAATAAATGAATAAAAATACCACATCTTTTTTATCCATTCCTCAGTTGATGGGCATTTGGATTGTTTCCAAGATTTAGCTATGACAAATAGTCCTGCTATAAACATGGACGTACATATATCAGTGTGGTATGATGTTTTCAAGTCTTCTGGAAAAATACCCAGAAGGGGAATATCTGGGTCAAATGGGACTTCACTAAATGTACTGGAAGAGAAAGTAGGTAGAAATCTTGAAGACATACGGGTAGGCAGAGAGCTCGTGAACAAAAACCAAAGAATCAACAATTGGGATCTCATCTTATTGAAAAAGTTTTGTACATTAAAAGAAATCACCAACAGAGCAAAAAGAAAACCCACAAATTGGGAAAAAAAAAACTTCAGACAACTGTCCCTCAGACAAAGGACTTCTATCTAGAACACATAAAAATTTTTTTAAAAATCAGGCCCCTAAAATTCAAAGACCCAATCCAAAAATGGGCATTTGAGATGAATACACACTTCTCAGATGAAGAAATACAAATCCAAATAAATACATGAAAAAATGTTCAGCAGCATTGGTCATTAAAGAAATGCACACTAAAACAACACGTAGAATCCATCTCACCCAGGAAAGAATGGCTATTATCAAGAAATCAACTCATAAGAAATGCTAGAGAGGCTGTGAGGATCAAGGTACCCTTCCCCACTGCTGTGGGGAGTGTAGGCTGGAGCAACCACTGTGGAAATCATTGTGGAGATTCCTTGGTACTGTTGTTATCCCCACTTTACAAATGGGGAGAGTTAATATTTCGTGCAAGTTTACACAGCTGGTAGAAACTATTTCAAGGCAGCGGAGTGATCTGACTTCAGAGTTCATGTCCTCGATCACTATGCTTGTAGGCTCTGTCTCCTTTGAAGAGCCATTTGTGGCCTCTGATGGTCACCCCTCCAGCACATTTTCCCTAAGATGCCTGCTGGGATGACTGCCCACAGCATCTATCTGTAATGATATAGGCTTTCAGAAGAGGCTATTTTTACACCTAATCACTACCCAGTAAGTTTGCAGATTCCATGAGACTCAAGGGTATCCAGAATTCCTTACGTCTCCCACAGTTCCTAGCTAAGGCTTTGTACCTGGTAGGCATTGAGCAAATGTCTGATGAGACCCATGGAGGCCAGTTCACTCTGCTGTCTTCCACATAGGCTACATGCTGGGAGCCAAGGTCATTGTCCTTAGATCGATCACAGTCTGGGGAGATGGACAACTCTATGCCAAGCCACCCTTGTAGAAAGAAGGATGCAGAGCTGTGCCAGGGGCTCTTCTGAAACACACAGTCATCCATTCACCCAAGTCTCACCTATCACTATTCAACCTTCAGTTCACTTGCTTCCCCCTTCATATATTCACCCAATCCTAACTGAGTGGCTGCCTCGTGCCAGATTCTCCACCTGATCCTGAGACCAGCATGTTACCCACAGTCCCACCTCTACTGAACTGGTTGAACAGAAGCTCATCAGAAAAGTGGCTTCCAGCTGGGTCAGGAACTCAGGACAGCGGCACTACCAGCAAGGCTCAGGCAGGCTCAGCTCTGTCTTTGACTTTGCTCATGGTTGGTGCTAAATTCTTAGTATACTCAATGCTGGAGTGCTGTAACCCTGGTTGCACAGTTTGGGTTGTAAAGCAGCAGGTTGAAAATCTCTCTTTTCTGGTCATTTTCAGACTTCCTAAATCAAATTTTCATTTGCTTTTCTATCTGAGGAGAGGATAGTTGCAACCTTCAGCTCAGCAACTGCTGGCTTCTCTGACTTTTGGTTGTTGTTGCTTTTGCCGTGCTGGAGATGGAACCCAAGGCCTCAAAAGTGCTAGGTAAGTGCTCTCCCACTGTGCCTCAGCCCCAAGAGTACACCCTTTCTTACACTCTCACCCCTAGAATAGTTCTTTTTCCTTCTGCAATGCCAAGAGCTTCATTAACTTTGAGAATTATATTGCTCTTCTTTCAACCATTTGTTAAGTCCCCACTGTGTGTCTATAAATTTACAAGTGTTATTGTTAAAATGGGCTCTGTTATTGACTGCTTGTAACTGGGGAAATACATGAAACTTGGGAAAAAAATCTGCATAATTTAGATAAACATAAGGAAAGTCAATAACCAAAATATTACTGCTATTTATCTTCAGTTTTTTTATACATATCTGTACTGAGCTAGTGGTAATGCTTTTATACATCTCCATGTGTGTATATGTGTATATATGCACTCAGATTCATAATGCACACAAGTGGAATTATCACAAGTGATTTTTTATTATGTATACCTGGCTTTAATTTTCTTGTCTGTTCAGTTCTTTTCTCTCCCCCGATAAACAGTATAAGAACTCAATGTGTATCTTTCCATACTTTTGCCTATGCTAATATAAATATATGTGAATATGCAAATACATACATTAATAAAGATGGTCATCATTTGTTCTTGTCAAAGACAGAGCCTGAAAAGAGATTTGTGATCTGCCTTTCTCTATGTCTTGCTCATGTCATGAGTCAGGAAACATATGTGGGACCCCTCCAAATGGACTGGTAAGGACTGAATGCATTCATTTTAAGAGCTGCATAATGGCCCATGGCCTGGACACCTGCATCATTCACCCACCCACCCACCTTGGGGAATCTCTTTTCCCTCGTTTTTTTTTTTGCCCCTGGAAAGCATCAAGCATGGAAGCTCCAGCTCCCTCTCTGGGATATCTCTTGACTCACTGGGGAAGAGGAAAACTTGGCTACTCTTTCTTTTCTTTTTTCTTTTTTTTTCGTTTTTCTCTGGTACCGGGAACCGAACTCACGACCTTGCGCTTGCCAGGCAGGCGCTTTGCCGCTGAGCTAAATCCCCAGCCCTACTCTTTCTTTTCTATTTCCCTCAAGCCTTGTCTTTTGAAATTTAAAAAGCAAGAATATTCCCTTCGTTCCTCTTTTTGATGTCATACTTTTTCTCCTGACAGGGAGAAAAGTGGATGGTGTAGCAGGGGAAGACAAAACAAAGGCTGTAGAAATGGAAGAAAAATCTGCAGTGGAGAAATATGTTCATACTTTACAAACATTCTTCCATTGCACAACTGTGATATTTTATGGCACTTTACAGTTTGCAAAGCCATTCCTACCTGTATTCAAGGTGTGCATTCACCTGCTTCCTCTCCCCTCTTTTCAGGACTCAATTTAGCTATCACTTGGACACCAGACCAAGGAACCTGAACTCTCCTTCCCTGAAATTCTTCCTCGCATAAAAGAAAGTGTTTTGGAAAACAATAATGGAAATTGACACTATTTGGTGTTACCTTTTCTATTACAAAAAAATTCTAAGTTTTACCAAAGTATAGACAATACTATGTGTCC
Organism: Chinchilla lanigera; assembly: GCF_000276665.1. Lineage (NCBI taxonomy): Eukaryota > Metazoa > Chordata > Mammalia > Rodentia > Chinchillidae > Chinchilla > Chinchilla lanigera. Next base: position 2,266,532 of record NW_004955442.1, read on the forward strand.
ATATACTCATCATTCAGACACTATATGGCTAAGTCTGAATCCACTCTTATTTTTTAAAAAATAGAAATTTCCTACAAATCCCAGCTAATCTTAGGTGCCTGCAGAACTTCTTTTTCCATTGCACATACCAGGCCTTGTAAAATTTCTGTTACTGAAACACCCACAGACCATGTTGTGAAAGATGAGGCAAAGTGGGTGTTCGTGGTTGTGTCACAGGCAACCATCCATGCCTTCTTCCTGAAGCAGCCCTCACGTTTAGCCCAAGGGATTCAAGCCGGGCTTTATCGCCTACAGCACTAGAGGGAAAAGAACCTTCAACCAAGCTGCAAACTAGGAGCATCACATGACTCTTCCAAAACCAGTAAAATACTCCCTGAGATCCTCAGACAGACACACTCTCTACCACACTGACGTGGCAGCTTTCTGGGTATACTCTAAGCACTTCTGGTAGCTATTCTGGCATCAAGAGAAAGAGCCGCTAAAAACAGAGTCAACATGGAGAAAAGCAGAACTGAGAGATGGCAAGAAGCCGAGCCTTGATGAATTCATTGGGGTCCAGTGCCTAAAACTAGATCAGTCAACATAAGCCAACAAGTAGCTTGATTGCTTGGGCCAATAAGCTGGGTTATCAAATTCCTCCTATTAACACATTCTGATACCCATGAAACAGAAGGACAAAGAGATCTTAAACAGGAATCAGAGAAGGGAAGCGGAAGGCCCTGCTTATGGCTCAGGCTTTACACAGGCGTTATCATTTCAAGGGTAGGCTTTGAGTTGCAAGAATGGTGTATGCAAATAGCAAGGCAGAGACCTCCTGACTCCTAGCCCTTTGCTTTTTCTCCCATACTTCAGCACAAAACCCATCTCTGAGGTCTAAAGTGAGAAAGCATTCCTCAAGGGGAACCTTCCAACACAGAATGATTCTATCATTATTGCCAGCTCTTAGCATCCACGGGTGATTTGCTCCTGGAACCCCAGAGATACCGAAGTCTGAAGATGCGAAAGTCTCTTACAAAAAATGATGCAGAATTTGCATACAACCTAAGCACAAAGATCCATATACTTTAAATCATCTCTAAATTACTTCTAATACCTAATGCAAAGTAAATGTTATATAAATAGCTGTTACAATATATTGCTCAGAAAATAATGACAAGAAAAAGTCTGTATGTGTTCAGTACAGACACTATTTTAAAACAATATTTTGTGTCTGTATTTGATGAGGAACTGTAGATACAGAAGGGTGACTACCAAGGCCTCTCACACAGTCAATCATCCTTCCTTGCCTCTCTCTACTAATCTGGATTCCCTAGGAAGTCCTGGGAGAATGACTGGCAGATCCAGGCACCACCCACACCTCAGCCAAGACAGGAAAGAGCAAGTAGAGGGATGTACCCAGCTATCTGGGCCTCCCTGCTGTCACCTGTACAGCAATTAAGGTAAAGTTTCTCTACTAGATGAATTCCAATTACTCTTGCAAGTGGAATCAGGCTTTTTGTTATCTTATGACAGAGATGGAACTGACTATCTGATGTCTGATTTCTGCTGCAAACTGCCAAGCGGTCATTTTGGTTGGCGTGTTATAGCAGGGCGTGGAGGATCAGGGGCAGACCCTTTAATTATTCTCAGAAATGACAGCCAAAGCCAAAATTTAATTTCCCTCTAGGGAGCCAGGCAGCAGGGTGCATCCGTAGAAAGCAGGAAAGTGTGGCTCTAATGGGACACGGTCTGAAGAACTGATATCTCTTCGGGGACAGACTTGGCATTTCTGATGTCCAGCAAATGCCACATTGGCTGCCAGCTGTCTCATCCTATCCCTCTTCATCTTCTTTCTGCTGGTTAAGAGCACAACCTCCCAGGTAAAGAGGGAGCTGCCAGCGTCTCTGCCAAGCGCAAAGGGCAAATTGCTGCAGTGACAAAACTAGAATTTGTCATCTGCCCATGGGTCAAATCTGAAAGATGGCAGTGGTACAACTGGAATCCCCATCACCTCAAAAGCCAGCTTCGTGATGTCATTTACACTCATACAACCACTCTGGCTTTAGCTACGTGACACTGTCATACCTTCACAACGAAATCTTCAAAAACACTTTGTCTCTAGTTAGAAAATAGTATTGTTTATGGCTACCACAAATTACCATTACTAAGGATATTCCTCTCCAATGGTTTTTCTACATAAAATAAAACAGAAAATTTTAATAAAAAGTGAAATACAATCCTGAATGGACACTTTTAAGTAAAGATCATATGCTAAGGAAAGCACCATCTAAAGAAATACGCTGTTACTAGTGGGTGACTTTCGCCTAGTCTTTAAATATCATCAATCCCTTTCATTCCGATGTTGCTCATAATAGTTACCTGTTAAAATTCCATCTTAATGATTAATGTGTAACAATGCATTTTATATATTCAAATGCATTATGCAAATGTAAAATGTAAATATTCACCTGATTCTTTTCTTGGTGCTGTTGGAGGTGGAATTTTATGCTTCTAGGAATGGCCTTTTTGAGTCTTCTCTGCATTTCTAATCAAATGGAAGCTGGGCTCCTTATGATGCCTTTAAATCCCCCCTTACCCAGATCTGCAACAGTGAGATCACACTCACAAGTGTGAAACTGCAAAATCCACATTTCTCAGGATGTAACTTCTGAAAAACACATTGAAACTGGCATAATGAGGTTTTAAAATAGACACAATGCAATTCCTCTTTCTAGTTTTCATTAAAGTCCAACCAGATGGGTATTGTGAACAACAGACACTGATGTCTCCAACCATTTGAGTTTCAGGAGGTGAGAAGAAGAGGGATCTCATCCTTTACAGGCCTGGGAAGCCCAGAGGGATTCTGATAACAGTAAGGGAATTAAAAACTGGCATGGGAAGCTACAAAATAAGTGAGATTCTTAACTTGAATCCCAGTCCTCCCAACGAAGGATGTGTGCAGTTTCCCAAATAAAAGGTAACCTGGACTCTCAGTGGAATGGCCTGTTCCTCTATTTATCTCACAGGTTTGTGTAGGAAGACATTACCGTCGAAGTCACTGCCTTTGCCCTCCCCCCACAAAGATCCTGTGACTCCTAACTCTTTTTTGCCCCCAACTAAATTTTATGGTATTTTTTTATCAAAGGAAGGGGTTGCAGAAAAGCAGAAAAAAGTCTGTAAATTTCAAAAGCTTCATATTGTGAGTTCAAAACTTAGGTTTTTCAGTTTCAAAAGCCAGTGTCTAAAGAGAATCAGGGTGGACATTCTACAGAACACAGGCAACTTATTACTGAGCAAAGAAAAGTTCCTGCCTCTGAATTTTTCACAGAATGAAAGTATTTCTAATGTCTGGGGGAGGAAAAAGGGGAGAGAACAAAGGGCTGTAGAAGAGAGGAAAGTCAGTTAGATCTGGGGTGGAGGAACCCCACCCACCTCCAGGGCATGCTGGGAGAGGCAGGGAGACTCCCAGCACCCGATCAGCTGTCTCCTGGAACAAGGACTCTTGTTATCAAGTCCAGGAACTTCCCTGGACCCCAGCCTGCCCCCAGGGACACTGAGTCCCTGCCATCCTCATTAAGAAGTTGTTAGCACCTAGGGTGCTAGAAATTAGAATACAAGCTGGGACCATTTTTCTGTAACAGACTCATTCTTCAACCTTTTTTTTTTTCTTTTGGGTTTTTTTCCCCGGTGGGAACCGAACTCACGACCTTGCGCTTGCCAGGCAGGTGCTGTGCCACTGAGCTAAATCCCCAGCCCCTCATTCTTCAACCTTAATATGCATCCTCAGCAGGCCTTGTTCAAGCACAGATTGCTGGGAGCCACCCACATCCCAGGTTTCTGACTCAATAGGTTTGCAGTGTGGTCCAAAATTGGCATTTTTTTTGGCTCCTCTAGAGACCCCCACTTTGGGAACTACACTTTAAATTGAATGTTCAAAGAAAAAAGAAAAAAAAAAAAAACTCCTAGGAGGCCACCTTGCTGAACATGTTTCTGCGCTTGCCCACAATGACAGATCTTCAGATCTATCTCTCCTGCTTGCTTACTTGCTTTCTTTCCTTCTTTCTATCTAACTGTGTGTATTTTAACTGACATATAATTGTATATATGGGGTACAAATGTATTTGGATACATGTATGTATATATGCAAAGACTGAATCATGGTAAATATATGTGTGTATATTAGTATGTCCATATATCTGCATTAGTATCCACATGTCTACAGATGCGTATCTGTAGTAGTGCATCGATACAGTGATACCTTGGCTGTCAAAGATCTCCGAGCTCAAACTTCCCACTACTCAGACAGCAGAATTGGAAAAATAAATCTATTCAGTGTTTGTAGTTTTGCTCTACAGTCAAACCAAAAGTCTGACTTGAAAATTCCTACCACCAAGAGAGAGTGAGGCATCACGTCTCACCACAGACGCAGAGGGGGATGCTTCAGCCTAGGCACTCTTTCACCCAGACAACACATAGTACTTGTGTTAGAGCATTAAAACATCCACCACTGTGCTTTCTGTGTGCTTCGTTTGTGTAAGATATCATAACCATGGCTCCAAAGAAAGTTAGTGACACCAGCAGTAAAGCTAAGAGGAAAACTGTGAGAATGATGGAGTTAAAGAAAGAAATCATTGTGAAATTTGTTACAGTACTGGAAAAATGAATTTATAGGTGTAACTTTGGGGCCTCAGAATCAATTATTTGGTTTTCCACTATTTCTTATGCAAAAAATATGTTCAGATCTCAAACCTTTTGGTGTTTGAACATGAACTTGGAACACATTGAGTTCAACAACTACAGTATCACTGTATATCTATATCAGTATCTATATGCCTGTAGATATGTGTGTCTATGTTAGTGCTCTCTCTCTATATTATATCACATGTTGATAGATCTGGGCCTATATATATGTAGTTACCACATATATATATAGATATATATATATGTGTTAACTACATGTCTACTGATATATGCCTATATTGATGCATCTATATATCTATATTAGTATCTACTAGCAGATTCAAATCAACATAAGTTCTTTGCAGTAAATCCATTCAAAATCTCCTCTTCAAGTTATTTCAAAATATGTGTTACATTACCATTAACTATGGCCACTTTCCTGTGAAATAAAACATCAGAATTTGTTCCCCAACCTAATTATAATACTATACCATTAAACAACCAATATGGTTACCTCTGACTTCCACATGAGAAAATAGGGGTTCAGAGAGGTGAAGTAACTTAATCAAGGTCACAGAGCTCAAAGCGGTGAAGACAGAATAGAACTAGGTCTCCCTGGTGCCCATCCAGTCTACCTTCCATTACACCAAGACCATACCTCAGGTCTCTGCTACCTCCCTACACAGGGTATCCAATCCCAGCAGAAACTGGACTCCCCATAATGCTAGCACCTGGCAGTGGTGGCCAGTCCCACACACGCAGAGCATTATGGATGCTGGGCAGCGGCTGTGCTCCGCAGGAAAGCAAACTGTTCTTTCAAGGGACTGCAGACCCCTGCTGCTCCCGTTATTTGAGTTATGTGTTATAGCTCTCAAGGGACGAATTTATCTTGGTTTTACTCACTCCTCTAGCACAGTTCTGCCCACTTAGTGCTTTTGGCTTTATATATCATTATCACATGCTCTGCTCTCTCGCGCAGACAGTTTAGCCCTTATTGCTTTAATTTCTCTCCTGGTGTCCTTGTGGGGGACGACAGAAAGAGCAGACAGCACTCTGGAATGGAGAAAAAGAGACCAGGACCCTTCACCTTGGAGGCAACATCAGGGACAAGCTCCAGGGTGGGGAGAGACATCCTTCTCTTACTCCAAGCCTGGTAAGGAGAAAAGAGCAAGGGTTTTACCATGCTGATCCCAGCTGTCAGCTTCCAAGTGACAAGGAGGATAGTAATAGGATGAAGATCTAACACTTCCGTAGTGCTCTGTGCATCCCAGGCACCACCAAGCACCTCACCCTCATTAGTGTGCTCACACTGTCTTAGTGCCTCAAGGAAATGGGTACTGCTTTTCCCCCATTTTACAGATGGAGAAACCAAGACTCAGAAGCTTGAAGAAACTCTGCAGCTAAGATGAGGCAAAATTATCTCTTGAAACCAGTATGGGTTTCTTCTATCTCCCAGACTCTTTAACTCTGTGCTGAACTGTCTCCCCTGGGGAGCATGTTCACCCCCACTGAAAAATGCTGAACCAGCTCCATCTCCAACATTTCAAGAACTTGGCCCAGCAGCTGCCACTTGGGTAGCTTCCACATCAGATTCACCGTCTGTCTCTCAGCACCAAAGAAAGCCAAGCCCTCTAATCGACACATGGAGAACTGCATTCACAGCTTGGAGGGCTCAGGGGTCAGAGGCTCCACAGTCTTCACAAAGTAGACCCCAGAGCCAGGAGGGTCCTAGAATCCCCTCTAGCACCAGTACAGAGAAAATAGGGACAGGGGTCAAACATGGTCGGTGTTCCTGCCTCTCCACTCCTCCCTACAGTCCCCAAACATACAAAACTGCTTAGGTGAAAAAGGCTCCACACTTACCTCTCATACATTCTGGTCTTCGGTATAAGATTTTACTTGAAGGATCCAAGAAGATTAAAAGCAAAAAGCAAAAGCAAAACTATGGATTTTGTTCAGCCCTCCTATTTTATACATGGATAATAGGCAGTTCATTCACCACTGTAGCTGGGGTACTTTGGGAATCTCAGGGTGATTTAGAGAATGCAGAAACTTGAGGCCTGGCTAAGAGGCTCAGGAGGTCCTACTGACACCTGGCATGTTCCTTACCATAACTGGTAGAAAATATCCTACCTGAGTCTGAGTCTGACTCCAAAGAGGAGGTCTGTGCTGGGCAGCTTTCTGTCACTATAACAAATACCTCAGAAGATCAATTTCCAAAAGAGAAAAGATTTCTTTTGATTCACTGTTCTGGAGGTTTTGATCTACAACTGCTGGTGCTGTGGCCTTGGGTGAGATAGCACATCATGGCAGGAAGAGTAGCAGGGCAACACTGCTCATCTCATAGCTGGGAAAGAAAAGAGGAAGAGGCTGAGCTCCCACAGTCTCCTTGGGGGTCACATCCCCAATAACCTAAAGACCTCCCAGAAGGTCTCACTTCCCAAGGATTCCACTTCCTCTCAGCACCAGCACAATGGGAACAAGCCTTTAACACATAGGCCTTTGAGGACACTTGAGATCCAAACCATAGCAAGGACCTTGCAGAGTTCTTCAAAGTGAGATCATTTCCTTTCTCACCTTTCCCCTGCCAACTCCTTGTCCCCAATGCCATGTCCATAGGACATGGGGGAGGGGGATATGGGTCAACAGCCCTGTGAAAATTGATTTTCAGTTTTTAAGGCCTTTCACTTTTCAAGTAGACAATAATTAGATGTCCAGATCATATACAAAAAATGTTGACAAACTTCTTTCACTTTTTCTCACCTCTAGCAGTGCTTGTATCAGAGTTCAGGTGGTGATGAGGGAGGCAGAGGGCATCTGCTGTTTTCTTTGGCCTGATCTTTCCCACTCTGTGTGGTGCTGGCAGAAGTGTCCAACAAATGATGCCCCCTCTGAGGGCAGGGCAGGTGCCAGAGGAAAGGCAGGCAGATTCTCTCATCCTGGGACTCTGAGCACAGACACCGGGGGAGGAAAGGTGGCCAGGACACAGTCACTCTTGAAAGCATTCTGGAAGTCCCCCTGCCCAGGTCCCAGAAGAGGCCCTCAACGTCCTGAAGACGTTTTTCATCAGCTTCCCAGTCTCCCTGTCACAGATGCCCTTTGGCTATCTCTTAAGTCGGAGTTGCTTTTTGTGGCTTGCCCTGATGTGAGTGGGTAAAACTGACCTTAAGCAAACCCGCCTCCAGATAGATCTTGCCCAGCTCCATTAACTGGGTATCCAAGGACACAGCTGTGCACATCTTGAGCCATTTAAAGCTCTCTGACTTTGCAAAACGCCAGCTATTAAGAAAAGAAGCAAATCATGAGAAGCCCCCCATTCCCTTCAGGATTCACCATTGATCGAGTCCTAATTTCAGTCCCATGTAGATCAGCTGTCTATTGCTGCATAGCAAGACACCCTGGAACTAAGTGGATTAACAGCGAGAATCTAGTATTGCCCATAAATTATGAGTTAGCTTGTTTCTTCTTATCTCAGCCATGGTCAGCTGTAGGTCAGTAGATAATTTCACTTTAATCGGAGCTCTTTCCTGCATTTAGGGATTAGTTGGCTACAGGATGGGACCATGTGGCTATTTCCCATACAGTGTCCCATCCTCTGGCAGATTAGCCCAGGCTTGTCTGTACAGCTAAGCTCCAGAAGAAACAGTAGAACTGCAAAAAATCTCCAAGATCTTGGCTTGGACAAATCACTTCTGGAGCACTTTGTTGTACAAAACAAGTCAAAAAGCCAGCCCCAATTCAAGGGGTACTGAAGAGATTCTGGGTCCTGATAGCAAGAGCTGCAAAATTATACAGTCAGGGAGTCAGGAAGAGGGGAAATTACTACCAGTTTCGCAGGAGTCTACTATACCATGTAAAATTAGTACTATAGCTTAACAAAATAATGACCCATAGAGGTTAGGTTACTCTTCCAAAGATAGAGCTGTTTAAGAGCACTGTGCTCTACCCCAGGTCCATCACCATTTTAGACAGAATCATTCTCTGTTGGAGGACCGGGTGCCCGTCCTGTGCATTGCAAAAGGTTTATCAGCACCCCTGGCCTCTATATACCAGATGCCAATTTCACCGGCGCCGACTTCACTTGTGACAACTCAAAATGCCTCAGACATCGCCTAACGTCCCCTGGGGAGGGAGCCCCCACCTCCGTGAAAAGCACAGCTCTGGAGCCAGGATTTGGACTTCGACAATCCCTTCCCACAGTCCTGGACTGAAGAAAAAGTACTTCTCAGCCAACTGTGAAGTGTAAAGAGGATCTGGGGCTCTCTGTAGCTTGGAGGTGATGAAAGCAGCTTTCTCCTCCCCGCTCAACCTTTCTCTAATAGTCCTGTCTGGTTTTCCACGGATCCAGACCTTCAGGTGGGGTCCCAGGGAACTGCCCTTCCTCTGTACTCCTACAGCTCACACTGCCAGCTGCATCCGACTGCAGTAACGGGAAACATTTGCCCTACAAGGTATCAGCAGGCCCGTTTTCAATCTCAGTTAACTTGTACAGCAGTTTCCCCCATTTGCCGGCTGCTTCGGCTGCCTCCAAAAGCATTTGCTGCTTCCCTCACTGGATATTTTTCATCCTGTGTCAATTAGTAGGATGAAGGGAATCTAACAATGATGTATGGGCCGTGCCAGGCCTGGGGCCGGGAAGGGCGAAGAAGAGCCCAGACTCAGGCGCATCCTGCTCAGGTCGCGCCGGGCCTGTGTCCTCCAGCTTGCACAGTGCTCAGAGTGATGGCTTCTAGTAGCGTTTCACCTGCTACCCGCACCCCCCACAACAAGAGAGATTTTGGCACCCAAGCAGATGAGGGCTGGGCGTCTAGGGATCATCCTAATCCGACCCCTCCTTGTGCACATAGGACCATGTGACCCCGGAAAGGTCGGTGGGCTTATCCAAGGTCAAGCAGTCAGTTCGCACCAAATCCAAACCTTACTCCCAGTCCAAGGGTGTTTTAATATCTCTTTTTTGCTTTAAAACATGCTTTTTAATTTTCTTTCTCTCGAACTGCGCTTTTCTAAACTGCCTTATTCTTCATTGAAAACTAAATTCAACAACAACTGAGTGATTGTGTGAACAAAGCTTACAGGTTAGGGAGACTGTCTCCTCTTGTAGGTAGGGATCTGACGATCTAACAGGGGTAAGAAGCGGCAGGGAGGCACAATCCTGTCATACAAGGCAGAACTCGTGCAGTAGCATGGAGTGGAGAGAGTCCCTCCTATTAGAATGCGGATGCTACTTTTTCTCTCCGCAGGTGTCACCAAAGACCAAAATCAAACCAGAGTCAAAGAAAAGCTTGGTGTCCAAGATCTGGGACGTTGATATAACCGCGCCAGGGACAAGAAATTCAGATACATTCAGAAGCAGCGCCATCTGGTGGTTAGAGAGCAAAGCAAGAGAACATCTGATTTTTTTCCAATGTTTCAGTGAATGAATTCTGTCTAGAAAGTGGGTTGGCTCTGTACGGTGTAAAATTGAAAAGCTGGGTAAAACTTCAAAGAAATATGTAATGATATGTCCGAAAAACACGTTCACCAAAACATTAAAAGTGATATCTCTGAATGACTTATTAAAACAGATATATATTTTGTCCTTTGCGAATCTATCATTTGATTTTTTAAAACAATAAAAAGGTATTGTTAACCAGTAAAAGTCACATTCTTTTAAATGGAAAAGCAAGTGGGAAGATACTGAGGTGTCTCGGTATGAGTGAATGAATGAATCACAGAACTACCCTTTGTGCTGAGTTTTTAATGGCAACAAAAGCAGGTCAAAGTGAACTGAAGAGTAGCATTGGAGAGGGAAAAGAGGAAGAAATCACTAGGGCAAGAATAATAGCGGGACTAGCAAAAAATAAACACCTTGTACTCACGGAATACCAGGCAATTTACAAAGCACATTAATGGTCATTTTGCCTGTGAGATGCCCAATCCCATGACCCGCAGCGGTGCCCACAAGGGGACCACTCATCTGTGTTTGAGCTCTGCTTAAGCCACATTGTAATTTATCTATTGTGATAATTATATCACTAAAATTGATTGGACATTGCTTTGATGTCAAGCACTGTGCTAGAACTGTGTCACCCTATTTCATCTTCACCACGACCCAATGGAGTAGCAATATCAATACAAGAGAAATAAACATACTTCCCAACCTGTTAGATGTCAGACATGCCAAGTTCGTGTTTCTCGAAACCAAAGAATGAATTCTAAGGAACTACAGAGGTTAAGAGCAAGAAAAATTTACTGAGAGAGATAGCTCCTGAGAGACAGGAGGGGACTCGAAAGTGGGTTTCCAACGAGCCCACTTCTTCAAAGAAATTTTATAGAGCACACTCATGAGGTGGGAACAACGTGGGTCAAAACCGTGATCAGTCAGTAAGATTACAAGTATAACCACTTAGGTCATATTGCTCCAGTGTGGAAGCAGGTCACTTAGTAAGTATACATGGAAAGAATACGGACTTTTAGGAAGGGATGGATAAGGAGGTCCTGGTCACTCACTTGGGTGACTGATGTCTATCTGACTTTACTGGACCCGATGATACCAATTATAGTATAATCTTCAGTTTATTTCTTATCCTTTGGGGAAGTATGTAGGTCTGGTCGTTCTGTCTTTATCTTGAGGCTTGGCCTTCAACAAATGTGCCTCCAGCCATAGTAGTAATGTCTTCTCATCCTCTGCATTGACTCAAGGGCCTAGACCTGTCTGACTGCCTATAATATTTCTGCTTAACTTAACTTCCAAGAGTGGACATTTCATCCCTTGATTTGTAAGACCCTACATTGTATTTGGCTTTATATCTCCAGTACCTACATGATGATGCTCGATGGGAAATGGATAAATAGATGCCACGTTCATAAAAGTATAAAACTATGAAAGAAAACCTTTCTATTAAAATGAATCTCTGGCCGGGCATGGTGGCGCACGCCTGTAATCCCAGCACTTGGGAGGCTGAGGCAGCAGGATCATTGCGATTTTGAGGCCAACCTGGGCTACAAAATAAGCTCAAGACCATCCTGAACTGCATACCATCCTGTCTCAAAAAAAAAAAAAGAATCTCTGTTGAACATCTATTATGCACTAGATAAGTAGGTACTAAGAGCACAAAGAGGTACTGCATCTCCCTTCCCCTGTTATATATGATTTTCCTTTCTTTTGCTTCAGTTACCCACAATTAATTTTGTCCTGAAAATCTTAAATGAAAAAAAACCATAAATAAAAAATTACATATTTTAAATTGAGAACCATTCTGAATATGTAATGAAATCTTAAGTCATCCTCTTCCATGTCACCTGAGATGTAAATCATCTCTTTGTCCAGTGTTTCCACACTGTATATGGTACCTTCCCATTAGTCACTTTGTAGCTATCTTATCAATCAACTACCACAGCAACACAGTGTTTATGTTTAAGTATTCCTTATTTTACTTATTAACGGTCCCAAAGTGCAAGAGTAGCAATGATTACAATTCTGATATGCCAAACAGAAGCTGGTAAGTGCTTCCTTTAAGTGAAAATGTGAAAATTCTCAATTTAATATAGAAAAAAATTGTTTGCTGAGGTTGCTAAAATCTGAGGCAAGTTATTATTGCTCTCCAATTGCTTAATTTATAAATTAAGCAATTTGTTTAAACTTTGCCATAGGTGTGTATGTATAAGAAAATTCATATAAATATATTTGATACTATGCATAGTTTCAGGCATCTACTGGTGTTGGTGGAACATATCCTTCCGGGATAAGAGATCTACTATATCAGACCAAGTTTCAGGACATGTAGACTCTAGGCAAAGGTCAGTTTTTTGAGAGAGGATCTGAATTCCATTATACTGTTACCATTACTCCAGTCAGGATCTCAACAAGAATCAGAGCAAACAACTAATTTATCATAATCTAAAAGGTATATTATGCAAAACTGGTAAGGTAAAGCATGATGATCCTTAACCTTGAACATGCTTCAGAATGACCTAGACCCAGAGGACTGGTTAAGATGCAGACTTATGGTCCCCAGCCCTCCTTTCTGATTCAGGATGGTGGGATATGGCCCACTATTTCCATCTGATGTGTTTCCAGGGGATCATGATGCAGTGCTTACAAGAGACCCTCATAAAAGTGAAAGCAACAACTGGAGCCTGCCACAGTAGAGTTATCACCGCCTGAAGTCTCAGAGTGGGACAAAGAATGGTTGCCAGGACCATATAGAGAAGGCCACCTGGAGAGGAGCAGGCATTGAAGGGACACAGAGAGGCTGAGGTCATTTTCAGGATGAGGAGGGAATGAACCATGTAGCTTTCCCCACTGGTAACCCCGTTAGAGCTGAGGCTCTAGAGAGTTGGTCTCCCAGGGACAGAGTAAGATGGTAAAGGTTCTGGGGAACAGAAGGCGGGGTTTAAAGTATCAGTGGGACATGGGAGAGGAGATAGTGAACAGAAAACAGTAAACATTGGATGCACAGATTAGATCCCAGCAAAAAGAGCAAAGTCCATCTAGTCCGTCCTGATGCAACTGAGATGTCCAAAGACTCCATTCTGGATCCCAAGAGAGGAGGACCACAAGTCTGAATCACACTTGGAAGGCTGAGACAAACAAGGAGAAGAACCTAGAAAGAAAGAAAGAAAGAAAGAAAGAAAGAAAGAAAGAAAGAAAGAAAGAAAGAAAGAAAGAAAAAGGGAGAGGGACAAAAGGAGAGAGGAAGAGACAGAGACAGAGAGACAGAGAGAGACAGAGACGGAGACAGAGGGAGAAAGAGACAGATATCAATACAGAAACAGGAAAGGGTGGGAAGGGGTGAGTGAAGAGAAACATAACCTGAGACAGCCCACCTCTCAGCCCCCAAACACAACATCAATGTCAAAAATGTGTGCATCAAAAACTAATGTGGTTCCACAGGGCCCCACCCTCCAGAGCAGTTCTGTCCACACACTCAGGCAGCCTGGCTTACCCACTCGATAGACACCTCCCTCTGGAGCTGAGACACCCTCTCTCTTGCCTCTGATTTCACAGTTCCTTCTCCCACACATGTTCAGACCCACAAAGCTTCATCAACAATCTGCTGTTTGCCAACTGCTAATTGAGAAGGGCCGTACCGCGTGATGTTTTTTAATCTGGAAGAATTTGGAAAACTTTATGAGAACCTCTGAAGAAATCAAGATCATCAGGGAGAACTTCTCCTTCTGTATTAGTTTTTCATAAGCTTTCCGGTGCCTCAAATTTCACCATTAAAGATTCATTCCTTTGACTTAAGGCTTTAATCTCCCTATTAAATGTAAATCTCACTGGTAAACTGATAGTGTTTGGGGAATGAGGTCATACATTAAGCCTTATCTATCACTGACACCTTACTGAGAGCAAGTTGACAGTATTTTCAAGAGCCAGGCTTAATAAAGGAGAAAGGAGATGAATGGATAGGTACTGAGGAACTCAGCAGCAAAGAGAAAGATACTCAAGGAGATAGGATCTGAACTAACATTTATTGAGGCATTATGCTAATAAGAACAAGAAAAATAGCTACCTTTTACAGACTGCTTAAATGTGTCAGTTTCCATGCTACGCTTTTTACATATAGGAGGTAATTTACAGACATATCTGTGTGTTTGTTCTTATTGCTAAAGGAGGCTCCAAAGATCAGGAGCAACTCCTCCTGCCTTGTCTTAAAAACAAACAAGCCAGTTTGGTGCTCTGAGACTGTATTTGTTTATGTCTTGTCCCTTAGAGTATCTTATGTAATAATTGCCCAATAAAAGTGACTTGAATAAGGAGGGAAATATTTTATTTCTCATCACAAGAAGTCTGGTGGTGGGGGTCCAGAAGGTGAGGTCATCAAGGACTTGAGCTCCATGTGTTCTTCAATTCTGCTACGCTCACCAGGTTGCCTTTATCCTTGAACTTGTCCTATTGATGGTAAACCATCATGACATTGGGCCAAGTAAGAGTAGTTTTCCTCCACTCTTTTCTTATCATTGAGTACTCAGTTCCCACCACTACCCCTGCATATTCCGGCATCTTTTAAGATATGGCCGTCATATCCTTGGTCCAAGATGGCAGCATCTGCATCCCAGGCAGAAGGATGAGAGGAAAAAATGGGACAAAGGGAAGGCATGAACTGTGCCTTTTTAAAGGAGACTCCCAAAAGCTGTCACCCTCTCTTTCCATTTAGATCCCTTTGGCCAGTATGCAACTGCATGGTTACCCACAGCTGCAAAGCAGGATGCTAAATGTCAGCTTTATTCTAGGCATTTCCTGTGCAGCTAAAAATTTCCTGAGCATGAGAGGGAGAAAAACTTGATATAGGGAACATCTAGAGTCTTCCTTAAAGAGCCTGTATTAGTCCTGTTGCTCAGACTCAATACCTGATTTCAACCACTTAAAGGAAGGTTTATTTTGGCTCACAGTTTCAGAGGTTTCTGTCCATGGTCGGCTATGTGGCAGGAACATCATGGCCAAAGGGTACGATGGAGTAGATACTCACCCCTGACAGCTGGAAGCAGAACATAGAGCAACAGCACCAAAGAAGAAGGGGCCAGGGGTCAGATATAGTCCTCAAGGCCATGACCACGTAACCCATGAAGATACACCCAGAAATGTCCTTCACTAATCTCCTACATCTCTCTCAAGCCAATGAAGTTGACAATCAAGATTAACTGTCACAGGGTTCAAAATACAAGCTATAATATGTCCACAGCATCCTTGCTTGCACTTAGTTTAGGAGGCAGAAGCTCATGCACAGAGAGGAAAGATGGACCTGGGAGCGAGGGAGGAAGTGTGAACAGAGGCACAGAACATTGACTTGCAGACAGACAAGGGTGTGCGGAGCTGGGATTTTCACAAGTGAGTAGAACTCAGGTTCTGCCTGAACACACGGTATCTGTAGAGTACCAAGAAGGCTGATAAGATGCCAGGACTCAGACATAACTGGCCACACTTCTAGCAAGGAGAACACGCAGGGCAATAAGAGCAGTGCCGGCTCTTGGAGGAAGACAAAGGCTGGAAGCAAAGCAAGAAAAATCCCTCAGCATTGTAGAGCAGGAAGGAGCACCAGCAACTCTGGTGGCCCTCAAAGGATAAGGTCTGGGATCCCCCTCCATTTTTAAATCACAACATAAGATCTCTAGACTGCACACGTGTTCGGGGATTGGCAGGGAAGGCCCCTAAATATGTCCGAGATTGAATTTCTGAACACTCTAGTTAATGGGAGTCTAGAGCCAGATTTAATTTGATTCAAAACAAGTAAATTATTCTGACATTTCCCACACAGAAATGCTGCAGAAGAAACACATAGCCACTCACTCACACTACTTTCCTGGTTACAGGAATCCTATCAAGTTGTTGCTATTTTCTTCACACTATAGATGCAGAAGCTGAGATTCCTAGAAGTTAGTCACTTATGCACAACCACATGGCTTGGCTAGGCCAAGGTTCACACCCATCTGTCTCTGACTCCAAAGCCAATACTCTTGCTCTGGTATATGTTCAAGGAAAAGGAAGAATACACTCATACCGCAAAACATTACCCACTGCACAGCACTATCAATAGACAGTCAGATCCTGTGCTAAGTTTTTTTTTTTACTATAAGATAGTACTTGAAGCCAGGTGATTTATAAAGAAAAAAGGTATATTTAGCTCAAAGCTCTGGTATTCTAAAAGCATGGCACCAGCATCTGCTTAGCTCAGTAAAGGCTTTGTATTTGACAGTATACAGTGGCAGGGATACATGTGGAAGAGATCATTACTGTCTTATTGCTGGGACAAAATACTCAATGCCCACAGCTTAAGGAATGAGTTTATTTTTGGCTCACAGTTTTTAGACAATTCAATCCATAGTTGAATGATTCCCAGCAACAAACAGTATGGCAGAAGGGCATGGTGGAGGAAAACTGCTCACATAGTGATGGCCGGGAAGCAGAGAGAGAAGAAGGAGCTGGGGACATGGACCCTTCCAGGTCACACCCTGCCTTTTCCAACCAGGCTACAGCCTAAGAGCACATTCCACTGATGTGTACAGCACCCTCAGAATCTACCCACCTTCCAGAAGTCCAGCCTCTGAACACATGAGCCTTTTGAGGGACATTCTAGACTAAAACCATAACACACAGTGAGAGAACAAGTCACAGAGAGACTTAGCAAAATCCACGAGATAACAAACCATTTTTGTGGGAACTCACTTCAAGAGAAAACCATTAATACCTTCCCGGGGGAAGCCCATGACCTAATTAATAAACTCCCATTAGGCCTCACTTCTTAAAGATTTTACTACGTCAGTACCACTATACTAAGGACCAAGTTTGTAGCATATAAAACTTCGGGGGACAGACTCAAGTCATATAGTGGATCCTGTCTACAGATCACCAAGCATAGGGAACAGAGAGACTATCTCAAATAAGACTCACAGTTACAAGTAGCAGAAATAAATCAGCATAAGAAAAAAACAGTAGTCAACTTCTTGGTATATACTTATTTCAGTAGGAAATCCACATGCATTTGGCTTTGTTTATGGCTGCATACATGCTGTCTTGTCCAGCACTTTAAGCCTTAATTTCTCTGTTTTGGTCCCATTGTTAGGAATGCTGTCTCCACGTGGGAGCAAAATCATGCCGAAGTGCTCCAGGCTGGGGTTGCACTAGGTTGGTGGCCCAAGGAGAAGTTAAAACATCTTTTGGTGGGTGTGTCATCAAAAGTACCAAGGTCATTCTCTTTAGCCTGTGTAAGGTCATATTCCCATCCCTGAATGAATCATAAAACGCAGGAAAGGGAAAGACAATGATTTGTGTCATGTCTCTGCCTCTGGAATGAAAGTAGAAGGACTTTCCAAAGGGGAAATCTGGGTGACTTCTCTGACTAAGAAGAGATATAAGCAAGCTGCAACAATACACAGTCACTTCAGAGAGCAAAGCATGCATGTGTGCATGTGTATGTCTGAGTGCACACACATGCTCTCTCATGAGCTGCAAAGACCAGAAAGACAACCCACTCTGTGCCTGGCAAGGTGTAGTAAGACAATTGTCAAGAACTGCTTCATAGAGCTCATTTTTATAAGTCCCCTCAAAGTCCTTCTCAATAGAGGAAAGCACTCCACCAGCAGCAGGAACTTAAACCTGTTGAACACTCCACTTACTTCCCCTTGTTCCACAGCATAAGGCAGACTTTCCAGGAAAAAGAGTTTGGGAACAACCATTCCCTTTCCAACTCATGACTATGAAACTAGTGAGTGGGGTCTACATCAAAGGTGTGGTCATAAAGAATCATAGAAATGTACCTGGGTGGGGGTGTATTCAGTCTAAATGCTGAAGCAGGAAAGGTACCTTGTTCTGAGCCATCTGCCACCTTGCAAATGGCAGTAACAAGATTTAAACTGCCATATTGCTTATGTAACCTGTACATTCGCATGGCAGTAACAGCGACTTTTGTAAAACAGTCAAGTGGCATCTCAGAAGCCGTATGACATATCCGTGTCATTTTCCCAAATGAAAGGATTTGATGCTGTTCCAGGAAAGTTCAGACACTCCACCTCCACAGACGATCTCTGCACTCAGCAGCTCCACTAGGACAAGTCAAGAATGCCACAGTTCTGCCCTGCTCTGTAGAGAGTCTCCAAATAGTAAATATTCTACAGATCTCTCTGTTTCTTCCTAGATTCCTAGCACTTCCATTTCCCAGGACCTAAAAGCCATATTTTTACTATTTTAAACTTTGCAGATGCCAGGTCCTTGAAAGAGGTGGACAACACTGACGAAACTGACAAGTGTAAATTATGTCACTCATTGGCCTAAAACAAAATACAGTTAAGTGTTTGGAATCTTGAGGTGTGGATTTTTGTGTTACCTCACTCTTGGCTTCATTTTTTTCTTTCTCCTGCTCTTTTTTTAAAATTTATTTCTGGTGCTAGGAATCAAACTCAGGACCTTGCATTTGCCAGGCAGGTGTTGTATGGTGGAGCTATATCCCCAGCTTTTTTTCCTGCTCTTGATAGGGCTTTTTGCTTCACTTTCTTCATCTACTTACCTTTCTTGTGATATGGTCAGTATGTGTGTGAGCCAAATTAAGTTCTTTCTAGAAAGAGATGATGTACCAATAAATGCATCCTCCTGGAGTTGTTTTTGGTGGACTGTGCCACCATATACACAGATGCTCAAGCTAGAAAGATGAGAGTCATCTATCTCTACTCTCTTCACCCTCATTCTGTGAAACAATATTACTCTTTCCCTATCTAGGCGTTCATCCAACTCTCCATCCTTGCTGCTGTTGCTGCTGCATAGAAAAGCTTTCTAATGGTCCTCTGTTTTCCAGTCTTGCCTTTCTTCAATAACATCCACCCATCCATCAACTACCCATCCACCCACCCATCCATCCATCCATCCACCCATCCATCCAATATTTGTGCTTGCATGGTCTACCCTAGAGTCAGATCCATGAAGTTTTTATCTGCTCTAAATTCTCTTGTGGGCCCCTCCCACTCATACCAATGCTTTCATAATCCTCCAATAAGCTGTGAAGGACATGAAAAGTACCTTGTGACCAAAAGTAATCAAAGCACTTGTGGTGAGTGGTTTCCTTTTTGTGTTTAAATTTGAGGAGCCTAGAATGGCATGGGACAGGCTTTGTCAGTGTGAATATTTATGGCTCTCCTTTCAAAAATCTTTGTTTCCCATGATTTTGTAACAAAATGCTACAATTTGGGTGGCTTGAACAACAGAAACTAATTTCCTTATGGTTGTAGAGGTCAGAAATGTAGGACCAAGCTCCTGGTAAGGTGATTTCTTCTGAAGCCTCTTTCCTTGGCTTGTAGATGGCCATTTTCTCATTGTATCTTTGCAAGGTCTCCCTCTATGTATGCCTGTCAAAACTTTCTCTTCTTGGCTGGACATGGCTATACATACCTATAATCCTACCACTTGGGCAGCTGAGGCAGGAGGACCTTCATGAGTTCTAAGCCAGCCTGGACTATCTAGTGAGTTCAAGGCCAGCCTGAACTACATAGCGAAACCCTGTCTCAAAAAGCCAAAAAAAAAAAGGAACTTTCTCTTCTTATAAAATTGATTAGTGCTCAAGCTAATGACCTCGTTTTAACTTAATTATCTCTATAAAAACCATATCTCTAAATATGGCAGTAATAAGTTTTGGGACTTCAATATTTGAATTTTTGGTGTAAAGGGGACACAATTTATTCCATAAGACAGAGTGTCTTATAATTAAAATTTTAATTCCTTCTGACCCATCCTATAGTCCCTTAAAAATAAGAATCACAGGCTCCAATTTTAAAAAAGAATATAAAGTAGAGGGTGAGTGGAAGGAATAGAAAATCTATCCCAGGCTGTGTAGAGAGGGGGATGCTACGATGTGACAGAGAACAGTGAAGAGGACGGGAAATTAAAGAAGAGCTTCACGCAAGGTTGCTGTGGACTTAGGTTATTTTTTGTCTACACTGAGAAACATGAACAAAGTCATTTTGCTTCTCAGTTGGGTGTTATGCCAAAAAATCAGTAGGACAAGTAGAAGGCATATAATTTAATATCACTTGAGTCCCTTTAATGCCATTAAGTAAAATAGAAGCTAGGTCTCATATATGACCAACACAGCCAGTTTTCCACTCAGCCATGGCTTTGTCACCCTGTGCTTAGCACTCAGGTTGGATCTTCACACACTAGCACCCATCTGGCTCAGTGTGGTGCTCCAATGAGGAGGGTGACATGGGAAACTGAACCAGTGATGGGACGTGAGTGTCAGTTCTCTCGTCACATGCTCCATTTTATGCCAAGGAGTGATAAACCAGTTTTCTGGTCCTCACTCTAACCCTTGTGTGTCCCATTCTCTTACTTTTGCACATTTTTTGATCAGGATAAAGAATCAAATTTGGTTATATCAAAATGTACAAATGACTCAACTCCCTCCACAGTGAAGGCTTGGAGCTAGTTGGAAATGACACCTGGTAGTACAGTGTACATCTCCGACCTCACCTCCTCTCCTAACACCAAACCCAGCCGGTCCTGGCTTTATGAAGATCATAGAAACCTCATCTTTTTCACACACTTGCTAGATAGGAAAAGTGAGCTGGTGATTGTGCGCCACCCTAGGTACACTCAAAAGATCTATTACACAGTGGAAAGTCATCCATGTGTGTCCAGCCATGGAGAAGCAACTTGGCCTCTGGGATAAATCACTGTCTTTTGGAGAACTAACAGGTCTCACACATTCTGTCCACCTCTTTAATTTCTATTCATGAAATCTTTCCTGCTCCAGAAACACCAAATCACTTATCACTATGCACAAACTTCCCGTTTTATTTCTTTTCTGCATTTATTGGAGTGCACAGTCTTTACTCTGTAACACCACTTTATGCCAGTACCTTTACCATATCTCTCCTCTAAGAGAAGCTCTGATTGAGACACTTTCTTTGGTTGTGGTACTGACCACTCCATATTAGAAACATCTGCTTCTGAGGTGACCTACACTGACATATGAGCTACCCAAGCCCAGAGGCCGCATTGCATTAATTCATTGTACCCCCGTAATACAGACCCTGGTACTTGAAAATTGGTAAAACCTTGCTAATCGCCCAAAGTTTATCCCTCTTGGACTTTAACCAGTTGCTATCAGACACTCAGAACACCTGGAAATCTCAGTAAAGTACCACCTTTACCTCTGGTTAGACAGGGTCCCTTAATCCCAAAACGCCGAGGAGCCAGATCTATGGTTCCTCCTATCTCCACATCCAATCGTCAAGAAGCCAGGCTGAAGGGCTACTGAGAAAAGGAGGGTTTGTCACTGTCATTACCGGTAAAAAGAGCTGATGCTGACAAATGATGAAACCAGCTAATGTTTGATTTTTCTAGAAAGACCATCAGTTGTTTTTCTTTTTACAAGACTCATAATGATTACAAAATGTACTGCAAAGAAAAGACTTCAGCAAAAAATAAAGTGCAGTTGTTTCCTAAGGCTCTCAGACAAAATTGCAATGGGAAGTCAGAGAAAAGCTTTGGTGGTTCTTTTTAGCTACCAAATGCATTTCTAGCAAATACAAACCAATTGTGCGGCTAATAGAGATCACTCTGGTAGCCATCTCACCTCGCTGTACCTAAGGATAGTGCCAAAAAACAAAAGCCATAAAGGATGGACTGCTAAAGGGAAGATGTCACTGTCTACCTCATAGCTTGGAGACTTATATAAAAAGAAGGCCAGAGTGATGTCATTGAATCAGTCCATGATACAAACTCAAAAATACCTATTAAAATATATTAAATTATACACCTTCAAAATCTGTAAGGAAGCTTTTCTGAGAAGAAACAATACTACAAAGAACTCTTACATATGAAAAATTATGTGAGCTCTCTATAAAATGGAAATGTCACTCAAAACTGCAATGCAATGCCACTTTCACCTTATCAGCGTGGCAAGAATTAAGAAGTTTGATCATATCTGGGGGGACTCTTTCATATATTATTCATCAGAGAATAAGTAGGTATAATCTCCATGATGAGAAACTTGTTGATACATATTGGAATTACAAAAGCCCATAGCTCTTGACCTAGCAAATTTGATTGTAGATATACCTGCATAGGACCAAAATGACCACAAAGTTTTCCACTAAGACGGAACCAATGGAATACACAGACATGAGTAGCAAGAGATTTGTAATGAGAATTGTCTTGCATGATTGTGGAGACTGAGACATGCCACAGTATGTTACTCCTGGGGAGCTGGAAAACTGGGAGCTCATCAGGGTGACAGCTGGTGTAAGTCCCAGAGAACGAAGGTTCAAGAACCAGAAAACCGAAAGTCTATAGGAAGAACATAAATGTCACAGCTCAAGAAGACATAAAATTACCCTTTCCTCCACCTTTTTGGTCTATCTACCCCCTCAACAGACTAGGTGACACCCACCCATGCGGGTGAGGGTGATTTTATTCAGTCTGTTTATTCAAATGCTCATCTCTTCCAGAAACACTCTTGTGGGCACACTCAGAAATAATGTTTTGTCAGCTGTGGAGGAATCCCTTAGCCCTATCAGGTTTACATATAAAAATAATGATCACAATGGATATACGTACAAGGTATTTGTTGCACCACTGTTAATATAAAAACAAAGAACGAAAAGAACCTAAATTTACATCAAAGGGGTCTACTTAAATAATTTATAGTATGTCCATACAGTAGACTATTAGATACCAGTAGAAAAGTATTAAGCTTAATTTTATGTACTGATATAGAGGTACATAAAATATATATGTATAAAAAGTTTACCAGAAGTGTAAGAGTAATTCAAATGATATGATTATTACATAGGCGTGCTCTCTCTGGGTACAGAGCTTAGAAATTTTCCCTTGGCAAATATTCATATAAACACAGGCATTTTTGGAGCTGGAAAATTCCCAGAAATTGTCTAGCCCAACCTTCTCACTCTACAGAGGAGTAAAATGAAGTCCAGTGCCCGAGCCTAGATAGGAAGCTAGGTGTTTTCCCAACATGAAAGGAACCCCAACCAAAAAGGCTCCTGTCTTCATTAAACATGTACCTTTACTACAACTGAGACATTTTTATCAAATCTTTCCCACCTGTTCCTACTCCACCCCACCTCAAAAAAGGAGGGGTTTCTTGTGCTAAATAAAAGTGAGAGGAGAAGTTCATTTCAAAAGGTGAAGCCTGCTTGAGAAACCAAGTGTGGTCTTCCTAATAGCGGTGGGTGATGCACTATCAGTCTAATTCCTATTCATTTGTGGTGCTTATTAGAGTGTCTGAAAATATAAGCTGAGTAATTGGAACATTAGAATTGATTAATTGAAGTAGGCTTTAGATGTAAATACACCTGGAGAGATTTCTCAAGGTGGAATTGCATTCTCTGCTAAAGGTTCAGAGAAATTCAGACCTCTGAACATAGCAATAAGGATAGCATGATAGTTTTAAGATAGGGCTGCAGTTGGGCATGGTGGTGCATGCCTATAATCCCAACATTTGTGAGGCTGAGGCAGGAGAATAGTCGTGAGTTGGGACCAGCCTGGACTACATAGTGAGTTCAAAGCCAGCCTGAACTGTATAGTGAGACCCTATCTCAAAATAAAATAAAATAAAATAATATTGCTGCGAATTTTTTGTTATATCTGCCTTCAAGAGGTGGAATATCTGTGCCTTCCTCTTAAATCTAGGAGGATTTGTGAAGTGCTTGACTTATAAAGCATGGCAGAAAGAATGCTATGCCATTTCTAAGGAGAGGTTATAAGAAGCCATGCAGCTTCTCCCTGATGGCTTCAGTATTCTCCTAGAACTATGAATCAACATAAAGAAGTCGAATTACCCTGAAGCCACCATGTTAAAGGAAGTCCAAGGTTCTGGGAGAAACCACGTAGGGTCTGCAGTTGGCAGTCCACCAATGCCCATCCTTTGCCTTACTGAAGCCTAAATGGCAGACTAGTGAGTAAAGAAGCTTCCAGGTCCCAGCCATTAGCATCCTTACCAATCTTCCTAGCTGAGGGTCCAGACAAAGTTGCCCAGTACTTCCTGTCCAAAGCCTTGACCCACAAAATGGTTGAATGATTTGAAATAGTTATTTTTAAGCCACTAAGTTTGGGACTAGCTTGTTATAAGTGTAACAGTAACTGGCCAATGACAATTATAATTGCCCAGGTTCCAAGGCCCCAAGAAAAGAGATTCTCTAGAAATCCATTTGGACTCCCATCTGAGATAATTGTGCATCTCCTCAAGAGAGCTATACTTTGTAGTACATATACCTTTACTCTAGTCCCTCTATCACATCACTGCTCTTATTGATCTATCTGCTTCCCTTTCCAGACAAGGCAATTGTTGGCTACAGAGCTGAATTTTTTTTATCGTTAGGGTCCATTCTCCAACAGAGGTCCTGGAGTCCACAAGAAGCTCAACATATCCTTGTCAGATAAATCTGTTGTCAATCAGTTAAGGGTTCTTTTGCTCAGTTCAGATGGAAATCATGAATCAGCAAAGTGAGGCTCTGTCAGAGGCCCCGATGCCACTGGATGACAACAAATAATGCTGGATACCATCAGTTGACACAGCCAGCTGCTTGTTTCTGCCACTTCTGGCTGCCACCATTTAGTGCCAGTGTGTGCCAGATGCTGTCAGGAGACTCTGCCAAGAGCTGGTCTCTGCCACTACCAGCTGCCATTAGCTTGTGCTCAACACTGTTGAGAGACTCTGCTGTGTGACTTTATCTGCTATTGATTTTCATTGGCTGCTGGTGTCTAGAACTCTTCAGAGCTAATTGTCTTTAGTATTTGTTTCTCTTTCTTTTGACTTGACCACTCTGTCCACACTACTCAGGATTTTATCCTGAGATTTACAGGATCTTCCAAGTCCAAACTACTCAAGAAATAAATCATGAGCAAATTTACAGCTCATTTACAGCAGTGAGTCCTTATTTTAACAGGACCTAAAAGGTACATCTCCCTCCTAAGCTCCTACCTTCTTTTTCTGCTTCCTTGCTGTTATTACATGAGAAGCTGTCCATTGCCAGACCCTTCCACCATGCCTTTCTTCTGTAGAGTTACACAACTTTGGACTAAAAATGTGAGCCAAAATAAACTTCTCCCTTAAGTTATAGGTGTCAGATATTTTGTTCCCATGATGAGAAAGTTACTAAAACAGATTTCTGTACCAAAAGTGAGGTCACTGCTATGATTACTTGACCATGTGGTTTAGAAGCTTTTGGAAATGGTTTGTGAGAAATGTTTAGAAAGTTTTAGAGAAGCCAGCTACAGGAACTCTAGAATGCTGTAAACCAAGCTTGATAGGAGATTCTTGATTGGAGTACAAAAGACCAGCATGCTAATAAAAATTCAGGAGGTAAATACCAGACTCAGGAGATTTTAGTTGGGAACAAGTATTCCACTGGTATTTGGGCTCAAGTCCATATGTGCTCTCCTCTCTCACAGAGAATCTGTCTTCATTTTGCTCATGTTTGCAGGAGACTGAGATTAAAGGTGACAGACTAATGAACCTGTTGGAGGAAATTTTAAGGGAGCCCAATATTGAGGCTGTGTCATAGGTACTGCTGGCAACTTTTAGTCATATCTAACATGAGAAGTAGGACCGAAAAGAAGAACTAAATAATTTTTAAAAGGAAATTCCTGGTGGTCAGAAAGGAAGTTTCTGTAACGTTGGGCCCTGTACAATTTTTGTCCAGGATAGCTTGATTGCTAAAGATATTAGTATTAGAAAGAAGTACTTTGCATCAGAACAATAGGAAAGATGCCTTGAAGGCATTTCAGAAATACATAAGACCCCACCCATCTTAGGTTCAAGAGTGAAAAGCTTTCATTTGAGAAGAGAGCCTAGAGAACTGGTACCTCAGGATTTCATTCATAGTGCTTAGCTATCCAGGCACTCTATGCAGCCATAGTCCAAGGACACCAAGCTACTGGGCTACTGGCCAAGTTGACAGCAAACACTGACATCATCCACATGATGCTGATTTTCTGGGCATGCAGAATGCAAGAGTTGAGGGTCAAGGATGCTTCTACCTAGATTTCATAAGAAGTCATGAGAGGCCAGACAATGTTTCCCTGAGAGAGCAGTGTGTGCAGCTGTGAGAGTCAAACCAAAAGTGCAGTGGAGATTCCAGAAAGTTAGAGAAGCCAGGAATGTGGAATGTCCACTGAGGAAAACAACAGGCAGTGAGCAAAGCCACTCCAAGAAAGAGGTCATAAGAGCTACAACCAGCAATGCCATAGAGGTAGGACTGCCCAAGCCCTTTGGGGCTCACATCCTTATCTTGGGTGCTGGACATGGAGCTACAGAATTTAATGTTTGACCGCTGGGTTTTGGTATTGCTTTGGTGCTATTCCTTGAAATCCCACTATTTCTGCCTTTTGGAACAAGAATGTTTGCCTTGTGCCATTGTATGTCAGCAGTGTTTAACTTTCTTTCTAATTTTTGCAGGCCCCCACAGCTGACTTTGCCTGGAGTCTGAAAGGAGACTTTGGACTTGGACTTTTCAGCAGTGCTGAAACTGTTAAGCTGTTGGTGACTTTTAGAGATGGACTAAATGCATTTTGCATAGAGAGATTCATGCGAGTCTTCTGGGGGGCAGGGCACAATGTTACAGTCTACAAGGAGAATGTCCCCCAAAGCCTCAGGTGCTCAGAGACAAAGTTTCTGGAGGGTGACTGGATCATGGAAGTGCTGTATTCATCAGTAAGTAGGTGAGTGTGCTGTTAGGAGGTGGGGTCTGGGCAGAAGAGGCAGGTTGCTGGGAGCATGACCTGGAAGGTTCTGTCTCCCATCTCAGCTTCTTCCTTCTCTCTGCTTCTTGGCATGAGACGAGCAGCTTTCCTCTGCCAGCTTCTTCCTCTATTTCTTTTTGCCTTGGAACCAGTAGACCAAGACTGAAAATAAGAGCCAAAATAAACCTCTCCTCCTTTGAAGTTGAGAGTGTCAGGTATTTTGCCCCAGTGATGACAAAGCGACCAAGACACAGAATAAGGTACTATCTCAGTGCTAAGCTTCAGAGAGGGCTCTCGGGGAAGACTTTGTGCCTCATGATGATCTTTACCCTGTACTACAAGAGCTCATCTGCTATTTGGCTGGTACCTTTGCTCTGGGGGCATGAGTAAGCTAAAGGATATAGGGATGGGAACAGAACAAGAACAGAGTAGGACAGCTCAGTGCATTCAGAAGGTGGAACACAGACCTCTCTGTTATAACAGAAAGCAAATTATTTTAAGCAAGTTCTCTGGGCAAGGTTTGTGGTAAGGGTGGGATAGAATATAGCAGTAATCACCCATGTATCCACTATTTTCAAAAAGCATTAAAGCAAAAGTAACCCCAATCACCCACTAATGATTATGACTATTTGGCTGCCTATGAGACAGTTTATGAAATTATTTGTAAATTTAAATTTTAATTAAGCAGATGCCTTTGGGGGTCTCTGGAGTTCAATCATGAAAGAGGAAAATTCTCCTGCTGAGGGAAGAGAAAGCTCAGAGGGTCCCATGGCTTGGAGGGTGTGTGTGTCATACATTCCTAGCAATCTAAATGGAAGTTGGAGGTCACTGATTGGCTGGGGTGAGGATCAAGGCTGGACAATTTGGTGGTACTTTTCACTTTGGTTTCTAGAAAGTTGTTTAGATAGAATAATAAAAAAATAAGAAAAACATTCAAGTTTTCTCTCTTTTGGGTTCCAAGTCTTAAAATTGTACTGCTTCACCCACATCACTAATGGGAACAAGCACCAGAACTTTTGGAAGCCAATCTTCTCCCTGCCCCTGATATCCTGTTGACCTTGAACACTCCATAAACCATGCTGAGGTCTGATTTCTCCATGTGGGACTGAAAATGCCACCTCTGCTCACTTTATAGGCCATCTGAAGACTCCATCCTAAAGGAGATGAAGCCAGCATGAAATAAATACTGTCTGGCAGATCTGCCCCACTCACTTGAATCTCTCTGAGGTTTGGAAAAAGTACCATTTTTCTCAAAGTTTCTATAGGAAAAAAATATATATATATATACCCAATGTGAGATACAGGAACAGCCTTGGCCAAAAAGAAGTATACAGCATTTTCTCACAGGCTGTTCAAACCCCATTAGATCCTGGAGATAAGGGTTCAAGTATTAAGTCTGCAACAGAGTGCTTTTGCTTTGATGGTAAAATCCACATAAAGTTAAATTTATTACCTTCACCATCTTACGTGTACAATTCAACACTGTGAAGTATATTCGTGTTGTTGCACAACAGATCTCCATGATGTTTTCATCATGTAAAACTGAGACTCTACATGCATTAAATAAAAATTCCTTCTTCCTTCTCCCCAGCCCTGGCATCTGTTTTAATACTTTCTGTTTTGCCTACTTTACATACTTCATATTATTGGAACTATGCAGTATTTGTCCTTTTATGATTGGTTTATGTCACTTAGCATAATGTCTTTCAGGTTTATATATATGCTGAAACGTGGCAGAATTTCTTTCTTTTTTAAGACTAATGAATATTCCACTGTACAAGTACAATCTACAATTTATTACTGTATTCATCTATTGTCTTCACATCTTGATTATTATACACAGTCCTGTAGTATACATCAGAGTGATAACATTTCTTTGAAATCTAGCTTTGAATGTTTTTTAACATGTACACTGAGGTTGAATTGCTGGATCACATGTATTTCTGTATTTCTACATTTAATTTTTTAAGGAAATTGTATACTGTTTCCATAGTGGTTGCACCATTTCGCATTCTTACCAACAAGGCACAAAAATCCCAATTTCTCTCCTTTCCAATACTCGCTATTTTCTGTTCATTTGGTAGTAGCCACCCTAATGCATGTGAGTTCACCACAGACAATTCTGAGAAATTTAATACTCTTCTCTAGGTCAAAACTAGAGAAATTAGCTGAATTGCTTTAGGAAATCTTTCATACTATCCCACACTCTAGGAGAACTGAGCAAGTCAATCCTGGTGTGGCGATCAAGTGAGATTATGGCTATGAAAATGAATCTTTGTCAATGAAGAAAGGGTCTATAACTGTTAAAGAGAAGATCATGTAAAGGATGGTGGAGTGGACATGATGTTCAGACTTTCCTAGATTTGACACTCCAATATACAACTACAATCTGTGTATGACATGGTCAGTTTCCTCTGCAAGATGCAGGGGATAACAACCACCCCCATCAGAGAACTAATGAGAAGACCAGAACAAATCACATGAGATAGCAAATCTGAAGCAATTGGGAGGATGTTGCTCCTATCTAGAAGAGAGACATATATTCCATTAATAAGTGAGGCATGTCAAGTCTCTTGATCAGGAAAGCCTACCTACTCTCAAAGAGAGAGAGTAGAGTCATGGAAAAGACAGATCTTGGCATCAGAAAAACCTGAGTGTGTTTGAATCTCAACTCAGCATCCCAGAAAAAGTGGGATCCAACAAATTCTTTAGTCCTTTGACCTTCATTCAGTTTATTCAGCTAGAACATAAGAATTTTTTTAAAATTATTTTCCAGGATTGTTGTGCTATACACAATGCACCCACCTGCCACATACTAAGTGTTCAATAAATGATAACTGTGATTTCTGTGTTTCTACTAGTAAGCATGGCCTTCTTGAAGGTGAGAGCATAGCCCAAGGGAAAAGGGTGGGAGACAAAGGCAGAAGACTTGGCTTTATATTCACAAATAGTCCTTTCCCAGAAACAGGTCATTTGTCAAAGTCCTGGAGTCTCGTTTACTGTCAAAATGTGAGGGCTAATTACATTTGAAGAGCAATGGACTACAAGAGAAAAAAAAGACAGAGCCTGTTCAATTAATGGAGAAAGAAGGAGGGGGTCTCTACCATACAATCTTTTGAACATCAGATTGGAAAGGTTTAATTAGCTATTGCTGCAGACTCTGGATTGTCAGTTGTTCTAGAAGCCATTAGTCATTGTAGATTTTTTTAAGGACAGCATTTCAATTCTCTCATTCAACAAATCCTTTTGGGGTGTCCAGAACATCTCCAGCACTGTACTCAATATTAGAAACACAGCACAGTCCCATTGTCATCCATTGCCCATCTGGGATGATAGTTTAAAATAGTAAACAATGTCATGCTATTCCCCCACTTAAAACCCGTCAGTGTCTTCCTGTTATTCTTAGATTGGAGCACAGATTCCCTAAAATTCTCTACAAATTTCTATGTGCTCTGACCCTACTTTACACTATGCCACTCCTGAGTTATTGACTAGAATTGAGGTCCATCGAGCTCTTTCTCACCTCCAGGCCTTTGTGCTTGTCCTTATCTTTGCACTTACTCTCCCCATCTATCCATGAGTTTAGCTTTTTCTCAGTTTTTAGGCCTCAGTCGGGGTATTACATCCTCAAAGAGGCTATCCTGACTTCACCATCCAAGTGACCTCTCTGTTACTCCCGTTCTTGTTATTTATTTCTTCCACAGCATGCACCCCCTTGACAGCCATCTGGCTTATGTGTTGGTTTGTTGGCTGTTGTAGTAGCTCCTGGTCAGTGAGCATTGCAGTGGCAGGAGTTTTGCTCACAGTTGTGTTCCAAATGCCTTGTTCAGTGCCTGGCATATAATAAACTAAGTGAATGCAGATAGCACAAGCTAAGAACTTGTAAAAGAAAGTGAATAAGTCCCTGCACAGGATGGAGCTTTCAATGAAGATCTATTGTGAGTTGAGCTCACAACACTGAATGGAACTCTTCAGTACCAACAAGGGTAGAAAAGCAGGATCAGGGTCGGGGTCAGAGGATTAATAGATTGGAAGATAAATGTGTTACAGCCACAAAAAGCTACCAAACATGCACAAAGTCATAGTCATTGCAAGAGAGTGTAACACTTCAAGCTGATAACAGCATAGTCATTGCTTCATTAATAAACTGATGGAAGAAAGCAGCCAGAGTAATCCCAAGTCACTATGACAACATAACAAGAATTGACTCTCCAGTAACTGATAGTGAATGATTAAAAGTTAGGTCATCAAAGATCTAAATATTAAAACAGAAACGGCATACTAAAAGACAAAATACATAAATCTCTTGGAGCTAGAATTAGGGTTAGGAAAAGACTAAGCAGAACTCCAATGGTATGAGAAACAATAGCAAGAATCAACAAATGGTATTAAATCATACTAAAAACCTTCTGAATAGCAAAGGATTTATCAATTAGTAGACAGAAGAAACAACATGCATAATGGGAAAATTTTTTCTAGCTATTCTGCTTATAGAGGACTAATATCTTACATATCTTGAATATGTAAAGAACTCAAAAAAAATTAAACCATCTATAATAGAAGACCCAGTCAAGAAATGGGCAAGTGAAGCGAACAGACACTTCTCAGAAGTAGAAGTACAGATGGCAAACAAGCATATGAAAAATGTTGGACACTTCTGGCCATTAGAGAAATGCAAATTGAAACAACACTAAAATTCCATCTCACATCAGAAAAAAATGGCAATTATCAAGCAACCAAAGAATATCAAATGTTGGTGTGACTGTGAAAAAAACTCTTCTTCATTGTTGGTGGGAATGCAAACAGCACAACCACTATAGAAATCAGTATGGAGATTTCTCAACAAACTAAAATTAGAAATTCCATAGGACCTAGATTTTTTCCTTCTAGGTATCTTCTTGAATGATCTAAAGATATCATATTACAGTGAGTCATACATACCAATGTTTATAGCAGCACAATTCATAATAGCTAATTTCTGGAAGTAGCCAGTATACCCATCATCAGACAAATGGATAAGAAAGTGTGGTATCTATATAAGCTAGAATACTACTCAGCTATAAAGAAGGATAAATTCAAGATATTTACAGGAAAATGGATGTATCTGGAAATTATAATTTCAGTGTAATAAATCAGTCACACAATTTTAAATATCATATAAACAAAGAGAATACTAAAGGATGGAGAGACGGAAATGAGTGGATAGAACTCTTGCAAATGGGAAGGGGTCCAGGAGACAAAGGGCAAGGGGAGAGGGGTAGGGGAAAGGGAAGTAAGTAGACTTAAGGTACACCATGTACAGAAACCGAATAAACTCAATGAATGTAAAAATCATATGTCCAAATGTGAGCTAAGAATTATAATAACAAGAATGAAAGTAGAGAGAGGGGATTTAGAGGCAGAGGGAGGGAAATGAGTGTGCAGGGGAAGGGGACTAAAATAGAAACAAGCTGTACTAGATACACAAACCCACTCCCCCAGGTGAATGTAAACATCATGTGCTGCAAACATGAACTGATTTTAAAAAAGAAAAAATAAGATAAAATGTAGACCCAACTAAAAAGGTTAAATCATGACAGAGCTCAGGACCACTTGATGAGGTGAAGGAGCAGCAGGTGATGAGTGGTATTTTCAGGACCCATCATCGTGCTGGGAAGACAGGGGCCCAAAGGAGGCTAAGCCTTCACAGAGGACCAGGGTCTCACCTCCTCTATCTGCAAAGGAAGCGCCTGTGACAGCAGCACCTTTTCTTCCTCCCTCCCACTGAGACCTGCAACCAGCGCTTAACTCATGCCTGCTTAGCAAATCCTAGTGGAGAAGTGAGCATGTCCTGCATCCTGCCTCTGTGTAACCAGGTTAATATGCAAAACGGCTAGCTTAGTTAAATACTGAATCCAAGACTCAGTGCAGGTAGGGCGTAGCAGAAATCAAATCTATAAGATAATGTGAAGAGGAACATTTTATCCATATATCTGTGGAAGACTTTAGGTAAGGGAAAGGCCTATGTATGAGACAAGGAGGTTGTTCTGGTCACAGTGCAGAGCATGAGTTGCAGAAAAAAGCCCTGAAGACCTGAAAAATTAAGTGTAGTGCAAATGCCTGGATTTTTTGAGTCATATTTGGAAAGTAGTGGTAAAGATTTGGTTGGTCATCGGATATGATGTAGAGATGAAGAATCTGGAGTGACACTCAGGTATTATATCATTGGGTGAATACGGTCCATAAATATAGTAATATCATTAAAAGAATCAGTAGATTCAGGAAGCTTCAAAAATGTCCTCAGTATTCACAAATTTCATCAGTGCAAGGTCTTCCATGCCTTGTTTGAATTATTTCTTCACAATTATTTGTCCCTGCCTATTCTCATACTGCTTCCCAGTGGATGGAGCCTAATTCCTGTCCTATTATTATTGGGCTTGGCAGAAAGGGGGCCTGTTTTGGTCAATACAGTGTGAACAGATGTGACAAACGGTATATTTCAAGCAGGAGTTAAAAACGTACTCCCAAGGTTTAGTTCTGCCCCTTGAGTGTCTATTATTGACCATAAGAGCATCACGCCCCAGAGTGGAGGTTCCTTGAAAAGACAGTAGAGCCATGGGCCACCTGCAGCTCTGATGCCAAACGAGCAAAAACTTACACCTCTGGAACTTGGGTTTGTTTGTTATTAAAAGAAAAAGTCAACTCTGACACTTCCAAGGTCTCAGTGGCCTCTAGCAGGTGATTTACCTCTCTAGTTCCTCATTCTCTCATTGCTGACGTTGAACTAAAATCCTTCCTGGTTTGAAATTAGTTGTTGTTAAAGGACTTTGTAATATAGCACTGTTTGAAGGAACAAGTACATTTTTTTCTTACCAAAGATACAGGTTAATTGCATAACTTCAACTTACCAAACACCAGTCTGGCAGTTAATGGGACTAAAGCAGGACAAAAGAAGAGAGAAAGGGCCTGGGGTAGCATAAGCTGCTGCAGCAGAACTTCTATTCTGAAGACCCTGAGATTAAAAACAAAATATATAAAGCACAAACCTACACCATTCAGCTGCTTTGGTTATTCATATGAACATTTCCTGATTCAAACTGCTTGCTCAAATCAAATTTTCCTAGCTTATGCCTTTTTCAGCATTACTTAAAGGCAGTTTACCTCTCTCTGGAGGAACATAGCAGAAAGGCCTACAGACAAAATCTCAGGGAGAGATAAAGAACTCTGGTATTGCCGGAGTCACTTCGCCTGCAGAAGAGAACAAGAATGGGCCTCCTGGCTGCTCTTCAGTTTCTCTGATGGGAAGCCATTCTCCGGGAAAAGGGTGAAGCCTAAGAAATTTAAGTTACCCATTGGGGTGGGGAGGAAGGAACTGCCTTCACTCATAGTGCTGCTTTTGGAAGGGTGTACCACCTGGCAGCTGAAAGCTGCTTCCACCCCCATGGAATTGAAAGAAATCAGAAACACACAGGGAGAGCATGTTTAGTTCTGCACCAGAAAGTTTCCAGGTCCTTGAAGATTTGCCTCCACCAACATGAGCCCCACCTCAAAACTCTGCAACAGGCAAAGCTTATCTTCAGGGTGTCATCAACTTGCCCTCAGTGTCTTCTTCCTATTTAGAGGGATTCTCTCATCGTCCACCAAAGAAGCAGCCTTTGTCCCTTCGTTTCCTCATTAATTTATTTCCTGAGTCACTAATTCCATCTTACACATCTTTCGTCATTCTAAGATGCAACTGCAGTGGGCATTATCTTATTTTTCCTGCCTGACATCATCAGCCATTTCAATTTGTTTTCTTTTGTTTTGTTTTCTGTTTTGTTGTTTTCAGCACCCTGACCTTGCTAGGAGGAATAGTTGTCACATATAATAGGGGTGAAAGTACCTCATGACACATGAACCCTGTATTGTCCTGGACATGGTGACTAGTTTGAGGATGAACAGACGTGTGATCCAAGCCCACATTATCTGATCCTCCCTAGAAGTTTTGCTGGAATTAGCAGGAAAAGAAAGGAGAATTCCAAAACCTTGCTGTGAACAAATGAATCAAGCCTCAAATCATTAACATATCCTAGTGACTAAAAAAAATATAGTGGAAAGAAGAGACAGGGTAGTGATTCT
Organism: Chinchilla lanigera; assembly: GCF_000276665.1. NCBI lineage: Eukaryota > Metazoa > Chordata > Mammalia > Rodentia > Chinchillidae > Chinchilla > Chinchilla lanigera. Next base: position 2,301,459 of record NW_004955442.1, read on the forward strand.
AACCCAAAGTCTACCGCTTACTAGCTTGGAACCCCTTGGGTGAGTCCCCTCAATGAATCTGGAAAAGAAAGACGACAGTGAAAACTCAGTGCATAAGGACTGGATATGGCACACCCTCTCCCCCTCCAAGTGGGGAGAGGTAAAGGACTTTAAGATGATGGAGTTGCAAAATGGAAACACCTCAGATCCCTGCATGACTGGCCAAGGAGACCTTCCTGAGCCACCTCTGCCTATGATGTGAAAGAGGTCTCCATTTGTGTCGTATTGAGCTAGTAGATAGGATTACCCTAGCAAAGTAGGCTTGGTTAAGATCAAAAACATGGATTCAATTATTCACAGATAACTGAAAGATTTATGAAATTATTTTGCCACAATATGGCTCTGAATGATGTGTTCTGAGTCAACTATGTAATAACAGTAGAACCAGATGCTATTTTTTTTGCCCAGGACCTATTTCCAGGATATTTCAGTGTTTGTGAGAACCAGAATGTTCAGAATCAGAAATGTTCCTGTAGCCTACCATAAGTCTGCAGATTTTATGAAATGGTGCCATTGTACCATCAGGAAAAGATAAAGCCAGCCACAGAAAGGGGCAAATGTACACAAACCACCTGAGAAAATGGCACACAGAAAAGGAAGCAGGCAGAGGTGAGACAGATTTAAAAGCCTATAAGAAACTAGTAAGAAAAGATAAATAAAGTAACTGGGCTGTAATACCCACTACAGTGGAAGAAATAAAGGCTTAATGGCTGACATCATGAGCTATTAGTTTAAAGCAACAAGGTTGAAAGCAATGCTGTCAGGCTAAACAGGGCTGAATTCCACTTCTGCTAGTGACTAGCTGTGTAATCTTGAGAGTTGCTTTATATCTCTGTGCAAATTTGTTTGTCTGAACTATGAGGATTAAGATAGTCCCTACCCTGCCCCATGGTATTTTGAAAGGTTAAAACGAAAAGATCCATGAAAAGTGCTCAGTTCTCAGTAAGAGCTTGTTATGGTTTGTGTTTGGATGTGCCCCCCAAAGTCTCATGCGGTCATGAGGGGTGGCTTTTCAGAGTCAGCTGAATCTAGAGTTTGTGATTGGTTCATCATCTAGTGCTGGGATGGGCGGTATGAGTGCTGCATCTGCCCTGGGGTGGATAGCCTGCATTCAATATAAGGGAGGGAAAGAGGCTTGCTTCCCCTTTTTTTGCCCCATTTTCTGTTGCTGTTTTTGCTGTCTTCTGCCATCACGAACTACTGCCTCTGCCATGTGCCACCCTGCCATGGAACCAGCTGATCACAGACTGAAACCGCCGCAAACTGTGAGCTAAATAAACCTTTTCCTTCCTTAATTTTGGGCCTCGGGTATTTTGTCTCAGCAACAAGAGAAAAGTAACTAACATGGAGATCAATAAACTATCATAACGATATTATTGGCATTGCAAAAGAAAGTATGGATAAAGAGCACTGTCTGGAGGAGATGAAGGAAGTAAAGAAGAAAGATGATGGTATGGTAGTGAGGGTGGGAGCCAAGGACCCCCAGTGATGAACAGAGCGCAGAAAGAAGGAACCAGGTGGGAGACAAGGCCTCCACAGGAATAGAGAGGCAGGCAGCCCTCAGTGTAGGAGTGAGGGCATCTGAAATCACAGAGGAGGAGAGGAGGGTGCATGAGAACCCAGAAAAATATACCAGTGGGAAAAACTAAAGAAAATGAAAACAGGGCCAAAAAGAAAAGGGAAAAATTTCAGAAGAGGGTAAGAAACAGATGAGAGAGAGAGACAGATGTAAAACACAGAGTTAAAGAAAGAAAGCTCAGAGTTCAAAACCATCAAAGATTAAATAAAAATACAGACATGTAGGAAACACACAGCTTAAACTAGAAGCAGGTAATAGAAATAACCTTAAAACACAGAATGGGAGAATGGCTAGTGATCACACAGGTCATGAGCTTCCAAGAAGCTCTGGAAACCAAAACATTTTTTACATTAAGTTCGGCAGCAAATCTTGACCTGAGCTGACATGAGGCTCATCCTCCTTGGCACAAGCACACTGCAGAAACGAGATGATTGTGAAGTTCTGCCACAGACGCCACTGGGTGAAATGTATGATCCATTCCCATTACCTTTCCAGTTTTTGTAGCATTCTGAATTCCAAAACACATGATCCCAGAGGTTTACAGTCAAGGACTGTGGGTTTGTATTAGAAACACAAAGCTGAAACACAGGAGAAACTAGTATCTAATAAAGAAACTGGGAAAAATAATACCATTTCTTTCTGAATGTTTACAACATACTAAGTGCTGTATACTTAATATCTCATTTAATTCTCACAATAGATCAGGTGATGTTTTATTTTCTTTTCACAGATGTGGCAAGGGAGGCCATGTAATTTGTCCCGAATTTATACAGTGTTGGCAAGAGGCGAATTTAGTATTGCAGGCCAGCTGTGTGACTTCAAAGTGTGTAGTTAACCACTAGGCTATTGCAGCCTCTCTGTTAAGTCCAGAAAAAGAAATCACTGTTCCTTGGGCCTTCGATCCATGAGAGTCATTCCAAGATCTAATCCTATTTTTTTTTTTCATTACTGGGGATTGAATCAAGGACCTTCCCACTGAACTACATTCTTACTCCTATTTTTTTAGATAGAATCTCACTAAGTTGCTAAATTGCCCAAGCTGAATTTGAACTTGTGATTCTATTGTTTCAGCCTCCTAGAGTGCTAGGATTACAGTCATGTACCACCACACCCAACATAAAATACAACCTTGTATAATCTTTCCAAGCACTCAAGGTCATACACCAAATGCATTATTCACTCCACCAATTGCAACAACATGAAGAAAAGGCTGTGACGGTCTTGTCCAAAAGAAGAAACAAAAGAAACCTGAGAGGCGCTCCTGTTAGAAAGAAAATTCTCTTGAATGTTGCAAGTCATGGCACCAGGGGGTGGTTTGGGAGTAAGCAATATTTTATTCCCTGTAATTGCTATCTGTATCTCTCCCCTCCCTTCCAATTCAACTCCTAAGACCATTCTTTATACATATACTGAAGATACACAAAACAGAAATACAAAGGTTAACATGTGTATCATAATCAGAAGAAATATTGCCCAAGAAAATAAAATGTATCATCAAACAAAGTGAGGGAATAAAATCAATGATGATAACATAGAGAAAATTCAATAAGGAACTGATACACAAAGTCTGTGAAAATTCTGTCAACTGTGATGTTGAGAGAGAATCTGAGAACACTCTTCATGATGGTACAAAACCACATGGGACTCAAATTAACAAGAGGTTGACACGGAGGCCAAAGACCTGGGCCTTTGTCTTGCCTTCACCATGTCATAGTTTGAACTCTGACTTCTGTGAATTTTATCAAATGTTCTGTTTCTTGCAACCAAACAACTCCCAGCTGTACTACAGCCATGTGTCCATACACACGTGCAAACACACTCCACGACATGCACAAGGAAACAGCCAACTCTTATGCTATGTTAAAGTTTCTAACCAGGCAATAGATGGAATGATTTGAACATATTTTTGAGCACGTTCATCTGTCTGAATACTGCAAAACAGTACATTTGTTTCATCTTCTAAATATAGCAGCCTCTACTTCCTTCCTGACATGTTTGCCAAGGCTAAATATTTTGTCTGTGAAGATATTCCAGTTCCAGAAATTTGAAGGTTTATTTGATCTCAACAGACAGGCAGCAGTGTCTGTAGCAGGTAGGATGAGGGTATCAACCAGGACAGGGTAGTTGAAGTTGCAAACCAAACAGGTTCAAACTTCACTAATTTAAAAAGTTTATTTCTTGCTCACTCTCTATCTCATAGTTTCATAGAAGACACTCAGCTAGTCTTAACTTAAGGCAGACTGACAGAGAATCTGCATTTCAAACATTACCAGCTGCCAAGCCAAGAAAAAAGATCACTGGAAGATCAAAAAATAACCCAGAAGTGGCAAGTATTACTCCCCATGAATTCGCTGGTTACAATGACTCGGTAGGCCAAGAGTGGTCCAAGAGGCTAGGAGAGGTATTCTAGCCATAGATCCAATAGAGGGAAGAAGTAGAAATCCCTGCATTAACAACTACCACCTTATAGGTGGAAGTGACCAGACACCGCAGTAACCAAGCCTTGTTATGAGACGATGAGCATGTCAAAGGTGTGGTCTGACTTGCACACCCATATTTGTTGCAGCTGTATTCACAGTGCTGCAACAACTCTGTGTTGTAGCCAGGAGGTGAAATCAGCCTAGGATTCCATCAATGATGAGTGGATGGAGAAAGTGGGAGTAGAGGTCAGTGTGCATTGAATGGAGTAAGCAGAGGAAGGAGTGGTAGATGACTGGGTCTAAGTTATGCACAAAAAGATACCAGTAATAACAACTACCATTTATGCAGTGCTTATTAACTGCATGCTAGGGGAATTCTAACCCCTCATGTAAGCTCTACAGAGTGGCATGATTATTGTCTCCCTTCCACAGATGAGGATACTGAAAGTCAGTGGCATGAGCAAGTGGCAAAATCACACTCAGGCAGAAGCCTCCACAACCTGCACCGGTAAACACTGCCCCAAACTGCCTTCAGGGTAAAGAGTTACCAAAAAGGGTGGGAGGACCAAGACCACAAAAAGACCCACCACGGACTGCAAGAAAATATTTGCAAAAGACACACTGATTAAGGCTAGCATTCAAAGTATACAAAGAATCCTTAAAACTCAACAATAGGAAACCAAACTATCCAATTAAAAAGGGGCAAAGGAGCTGAATAGACACCTCACCAAAGATAAACGGATAGCAAATGAACATTTGAAAATACACTAAGTATCATATGTCAGCAAGGAACTGCATGTTAAACTGAAAATGAGATGCCACATTACACCTACTAGAGTGATTGAAACTCAAAACTCTGGCAATATCAAATGCTGATGAAGACATGGAATACCAGGAACCCTCATTGATTGTTGGAGGGACTGCAATTGGTGCAGCTACTTTGGGAGATTGTCCAGAGGTTCCTTACAAAATCAAATGTACTCTTATCATACCATAACATACCACACCATGCCATACCATACCATACCATACCATACCATGCCATACCAGACCAGACCACCAGAGATTGTTCTTCTTGGTGTTTACTCAAATGAGTTGAAAACTTATCTCTGCAAAAAAACATATACATGGATGTTTACACTTACAAACATCATAATCATCAAAATTTTGAAACTACCAAGACATCCTTGAAGAGATGAATTAAGGTTTTTAAAACTGTGGTGCATCAGAGAATGGAAAATTAGAGCTAAAAAAAATTGAACTATAGTCATGAAAACACACAGAGGAACCTTAAATGCATCTGATTAAATACAAGAAGTCAATCTGGAAAGGCTACATTCTATATGATTCCAACTATGTAATGTTCAGGAAAAGATGAAACTATGAAAACAGTAAAAGGATCAGTAGTTGCCAGGAGCTAGAAGATGATGGATCCACAGAGCACACCACACAGAGAATTTTAAGGGTAGGGAAACTACTCTGGATGATACTCTCATGGAGGACACATAACATTATGCACTTGTTAAAATCCATGGAATGTACAACACAAAGGGCGAGCTCTATTGTAACTTGGACTTTGGGTGGTAATGTGTTGATGTGGTTCATCCATCATAACAGATGTTCCTCTCTGTGGGAAATGTTAATATAAGTGAAGCTATTCATGTATAGGGTAGGAGGATGTGGGACATCTCTGTCCCTTCAGCTTAGTTTTGCTATGAACCTAAAATTTTTCACTAAAACCAGTCTATTGAAAATAACAACAACATTTAAAAAGCAGTGGGAAGAAACTGGGGGCTGGAGGAAAAGGTAAGATCTAGAGAAGTAGACACAGATTCATTTTTTAAAACTCCTTCAGCCAATGGTTCATGTGTCTGATTTATTCAAGTACTCATTGCCTACACACACTGAGTATTGTAATAGGCAATGTTAGTGAACCGAGAAAGAAAACAGATCAGATTCCTCTTTGTGTAAACTCATGGCATAATCCCTATGAGCTCCCTCACATTCAAAGTTTGTGGAAAGAGAAGGTCCCTGGGCTAATGGATCATAATCCTATGTGAAGGGAGGATTCTCATTTGAAGCTGCCTCACTGGCTACTTACGGCTCCAACACCAGTCACTCCCCCACCACCTGTAGCCGGGTGGGAAGAGCATCTGACACCAAATATGGCACCTTAACATGGAGCTATACATGGAGAGACCCTCAGAGTCTTAAAGACACCCCTCCTATAAAACAGTAGTATTAGGGGCTGGGGATTTAGCTCAGCGGCAAAAGCGCCTGCCTGGCAAGCGCAAGGTCGTGAGTTCGGTTCCCCGTACCGGAGAAAAACCTAAAAAAAAAAAAGAAAAAAAAAAAAAACAGTAGTATTAAATCTCGATCTTGGTTACTCCACTTAGTTTCCCAGAGGAGGCATTTGACCGGCGCTCAAAGAGAAGTATTCAATTTGAGAAAGGAAAACACAGACAAAGAAACACATACTTACACAGAATTGGAGCAACCAGCCCTGCAATTAGATTCAAGTTTCTTTACATCCAAGACAAGGCTCTGTTAGCACCATTTACACGAGATGCAATTCAGTGCTTTCAGGACCATCTGCTCCTTTTGTATGAAGTATTGTGATTTTGTACAAGTAGAAAGTATAAACAGATCTCTAAAAGGTTCCATTAATAAAGAAAACCAACAAGCAAAAGAAAATTTCATCTGATTTTGATTTATTTAGCATCACTGAACAAACAAGCCTCTCTGATGGTGAGTGGAGGGTCATGCTTATAAATTGCTACCCCCACCATCAGCTGCCAAAAGGACTGTTTTCCTGAACAGTAGGATTGATTGTCACATTTCTGGCTGATGATAGTCATCTCACTACCTTTCGGCTAGTAGAATTGGATTTGGTTTGACTAGCTAAGACCCCAAACAGTTTACGCTGCTAACTGTTCTCCGGCATAACTGGAATTCTTCCCTTCCATCTGTTGCTGCTTGATTATTTTATTATTGTCCATGATGTCATTATTTTTGCTGCTGTTGATTTGGCATGAACTCACTCTGTTCCTTCCACCACAAGTGGCTTACACAACATCTCTGAAAGCACAGTCTGGAGAGCTTGATTGATGGGATGTGACTGAACATGAGTTACCGAATCTGTTTTCCGGCACTTGTTTCATGGTGCATCTTCTCCTTGTGCCCTCTTATTATGGTTTACAACAGAAATGCCCCCCAAGGTTCATATTTGGTGGTTAGGTCCCCAGTACAGCAATGTTCAAAGGCGGGCCTTTTGGAAAGTGATTGGATTATGAGGACTTGAACTTCGGAAGTAGATTAATCCATTAATGAATTCACCATTTGATGGCATACTGGGAGGTGATGGAAACTTAAGGGATGAGGCTTAGCTGAATGGAGTGGGTCAGTGTGTGTGCCACTGGGACTATATGTAGTTGTGATGTAGCCTCTTCCCATTTTCTTTCTCCATCCCTCCCTCTCTGTCTCTCTGTCTCTGTCTGTCCGTCTGTCTCCTCTCTCCTCTATCCCCTCCCCCTCTCCCCTCCCCCATCTCCCCTCTCCCTTCCTCTGTTCCTCCTCCTCCTTCTTGTCCTCTCTCTCTCCCTCTGTCTCTCTCTCTGTCTCTCTCTCTCTCTGTCTCTCTCTCTCTCTCTCTCCCCCTGACCAGGAAAATAAATTTCTTCCACCACATGATCCCCACCATAATGTTCAGCCTCACATCAGGCCCAAAACAATGATGCCAAGTGATCATGGACAGAAAAACTTAGAAACCGTGAGCCAATATCTTTCCTTCATTAAATTGATTTTCCAAGGTATTTTGTCCTAGTAACTGAAAGGTAAGCAATACAACCTTTTCTTCCACCCCGCTTCCTTTTCCTTCTTTTGCTTTGCTTTTCTTTTTTGCCTTACTAGGGATTAAACCCAGAGCCTTCACACTGAGCTACATCCTTAGTCCTTTTTTATTGTTACTTTTGGGACAGTGTCTCACTAAGTCTCTGAGTTGCCCACTCTGAGCTTGCACTTTTGATCATCCTACCTTGGTTTCCCAGGGGGATGGGATTATAGGCATACACCAGCATACCCAGCTACCTTCTGTTTCTAAGAGTAAGATGTAGTTTTCTGAACCTTGCATACAAGGGAGAAAAATCCAGAGATCGCATGAATTTTTTTGGTATGAGTTGTCATGAGCTTCGAGACATGAGAAGCTAGACTGGTCTATGTCTCATGACTTGCTCCTCAGTGGGAGGAAGGAAACTGATGCTTGGCTGAGAGATTCTGTGCATAGCTGCTTTGAGAGTCTGATGATGGGTTGAATGCAAAGCTGGGCAGAGGACTGTTCTTCCATTGCAGCAGAGGGGCATGACCACAGCACCCTGAAGGGACCATGGCACATGCAAAAAAATCCAAGGTACTCATGCACTAGAGTGTTACATTGTTCTGGAAGTCTGCAGCAGTGAAGAGCTCAAGCCTCCAATGGTTTGCATGAGGCCCATTTCAGAATAAAGGATTTGGATGAGAAAACCAGAATGGGATAGTTTCCAGCACACATGAGATACCCTTGAAGGACTTCTGGAGACATGTAGGCTCCAGTGGAAAGAGGTCAAATCTACACTGTACCGTCTGGAGATTTACCTTAAAAGTGGCTTCCATTGCACCAATCTGGTGAGACATAGGGTTTTCAGCTTACCTAAAGTCACTTAGGTTACTCATGGAAAATAACCAAATTTGATGAAAAAGAAGAGAGATGATAATATGAAATGGAAGAGAAAATGTGTCTTAGCATGTCACTGTGCTGCCAAGAACTAACCCAAGTTAGATTCCGTGGGTTATTATAACACCATGTTTCTATTTGAATACAACAAAGAATATCTTATGTCCAAGCAGGACTATGAAAAATCAATCATATGCATTTGCCAACTCAGGGCTGGAAAGGTGTCTGCTCTAAGAATAGACTCTCTAGCTCAATCTTGGAAAGCGAAGTGAGAAAGTTTTACTCCAAGACCTCACACCAGGCTGCTTCGACAAAGCTGAGTACATTCTGAAACACCCCGTCCACTTTTAGCATCCAACAGCTATTCCCATCCAGGACTCTCTGAATCCTGAGTTTAATAAGAAAAATCTTATGGCTGATAGTCTTGATAAAGGCCACAGTTGGATCCCTGTAAATACCAACACTGCCCTGGAGTAGGTGAGGGACTCTTCTCCAAAAACACTGAGAACAGTATGAATATGCATGACTTTTGACAACTCAAATGCAATATACAAAGGTTCAGCATTAATAAAACTAAATTCCTCAGAATGAGAGAACCAGCCAGATGCCAACTAGTAGGTGGGAAACATAAGTTCTCACCACCCTGGAAGCATCAAATTGAGGGTGGGAAGTTGAACTTGGAAAGCCAGCCAAGGCACCATCCTGGGAGGCTGAATTTGGAAATCAATTAAGGGGAAGGAAAGGATGGGATCCCTGCCACATCTTCACTGCATCAGAGAGAGGGGAGGGTTTGACTGACAGTGCTATATTGGTACCATGCAGCATCAGTGTGTTTCCATCTCAGTTTTATCTTCTTGGAGAATTGCTGGAGAGGAAAGAGACCTTGACCTAGTAGACAAAAAAAAAAAAAAAAATCATTGTCCACAGAAAACTTCAAAAGAGTCAGGGAAGCATAAATGGCAGTCTGCCTGACACAAAAGGGCTGCTCTAGTCCAGGAGGGGATGTGACTCCACTTTTAAACCCCCCAGCTCCTCACTCTTGGGACACTTCTGTGTCCCATTGCTGATCCTTTGAGGCTGGATAATGTAATAAGGAAATTTCTGTGGAACACAGGAAGTGATAACGTTATTTGAAGATCAGCTCCAAAATCTCTTCAGATGTGTGCTCTTAAAAATTGGCCTTGCATAGAAAACTCACAGAGCATAGAATTTTCCTAGACTCCCAGAAGTTGGAGGGTCAACATGACTATAGTGAAGAATCCAAGTTGCGTGAAGGTTAAAATTCCCAGATCCACCTGAAAAGCCTCAGGCCACTCCTGTGTGTGGTCATCATACCCCAGGTCAGAAGTCCTGAAACCACAGTTACATCTCAGGGAACCAAGAATGCCCTTTGGGATAGGACAAGAGAGACCAAGAGCAGTGAGATCACGTGGGCTGCTAGACTCATTCCGCCTGCAGAGGGTGCTGTGGGACACTTTCAGAACTAACCCCAGTCAGATTCCTTGGGTTATTATAATCCAAGAAATGGGGGCTGACATGGCCCTAGTTTCTTGGAGCTCTGGAAGCTAATGGAGCTCATCTGACTGGTCCTCAGAGAATCTTCCAGAATGAGAGGCAACCACCTTGTCCAACATTATCTCACATCCAATGACGAGTCAATATCATGGCATAAAGATTTGACCAGGTTGCCTGAAGGAACAACTAACTGCGCATTCAGCCCAGCCCAAAGCACCATTTTCTGAGAAAGCATTGTTGTTCTACATCTCATTGTGCCCACTCCTCCATGGTGCTGATCCTGAAAGCTCTCTGCCAAAATCCCTGCAGGTACATGTCCATTTGAGAGCTTGCTTCCTGGGAACCCAAGTAAGATGCCATCCCACCTGCTCTTTCCCCTTAGGAAACCCTACTAGAGATACAGAGATGAAGATGTGGAGAGAAACAAGGATGGAGACAGAGACAGAGAAGCAGTGAGGTTCAGTGAGAAAAGGAGAAGGAGCAGACAGCGCTGGCAGGAAAGAGATCATTGGAGGTCGGAAGAGTCATGAATACAGCCCAATGACCACATGAGCATGCACCACATGCTCCTGGGGGCTGCCTTTCAGAGCCTTTCTCTTTTGACTTTTTAGTGGAAAGATGTACCTAACATCACGTCTATCATCACAACCACTATTTCCTGTACTTTTAATTGACACACCACAATTGCACCCTTATGGAGCACAGCACAGTATGTTAGCACTCTACACACAGTGCAGTGATGAATTCTCGAGAGTTTACACGTCATCTCAAACATTTTTCATTCCTTTGTGAGGACAGCATTCAAATCCTCTCTTCCATGGTACTGAATTGCAGGACGCCATGTTGTTGACTGAAACCACCCTCCTGTATCACCGAACACCAGAACTGATTCCTCCTATCCAGCTGTGACTTTGTCCATTAGCCAATCGCTACCCATCTCTCCTTTTCCCTAGCATGTCCAACCTCTGCTGATCACTGCTCTACTCTCTACTTCCACAAGCGCAGATTTTTCTTGATTCCACATGTGGCTGAGATTGTGTTGCATTTGTCTCTCTGTTCCTAGCTGATTTTACTTCCCATTATGATCTCCAGGTCCAACTGTGCTGTTGGAAATGAGAGGAGCTCATCCTTTCTGTGGCTGAACAGTGCTCCTGTGTGGTATGTACACATTTCCTTTATTTTTTTTACCCCTTTATGGGCATGTAGGCCATCTAAACCATCCTTAAGTGTACAGGTTTATTGGGACTTTTCACTACTTCATGAGGCACCACCAACCCATTCCAAGGCTTATGAAGGAAGACCTTTTTTCTGAAGGACCTCCATCCTATGCATGGGGGATAAGAACAGAGCTACTAAAGATAGCAGACCTGAGTTCAAATCCTCATTCTGCAACTTTCATCTGAGAAGCCTCAATGTTTTTATCAGTAAAATAGACTGGGTGGGCAGGGCAGCCCAGGACCCAAAAAACACAGGCAGAGAGGTAGGGCTCTGCTACATACAGAAATGGGATTATGGCTGAGTTTCTTTACCTCGCTGAGCCTCAGTTACTACATCTGCAGAAGTAGAAAACAGAAGTGCCTTCCTTGTAGCGTCATAATGGGATCACTTGCAGCATTCCCATATAGTCAGTTCTTAACAATTGGCAGCCTCGGTATCATCAAGAGCTGAACTCTGGTTAAAACACCCAAAGCGGTGTGGTTTAAATTTTGTCTGTAGGAAGAAGACCAGGACTTCAGTCCTTAAGAAGCAGGACGGAATCTCTCTGCCCCTGGTAGAACAAGACCCCACCCTCAAGCGTAAGGAAGCTGCGATATTGTCACACTCTGTCATCACACTCTGTCCTCCTGCTGTCCCTGTCCTGCTGCAGTGGCTGAAAGCCAAGTCCAGGCTTTAGATGGATGCTTCTGCCACAGCTTTCCCAGCAGGGACTCCTGGTGGCTCCAGATTTCAGACCAATAAATAAGGCTCACAGGCAATGGGCTGGTGGGGGCTGCCATCTGGCAGGGTGGCAGGCAGTGGGCACTAATGGGCTGCTAAGGAGTCTGTGTCTGCATTTCTGCCCCTGTTAAGATGAACAGAACTACAAATGCCCTGAAAGTGCTTCACTGGATCCCATTTTTCTACTTGTTCTCCTGTCTTCATTTGGGTCTTTGCGGCTTGACCCTCATGCACCCAGTAATCTCCCTGATATTATCCGTCATTGTCTCTCTGTTTCCTTCTCTTCCTCCCCAACCCCCTCCGTCCCACTCTAAAGTCTGGAAAGAGGACAGGTGTGCATTAGGTCAGGCAGGTGTCATTCCTTGGGGCCTCTCACAGCACCTGGGCTGACTCAGCCTAGGACATCTGGGCATTGAGTGCAGAGCCAAGGGGGGAAAGGCCACTTGCTGAATGTGCTCAACCCTAGGGCTGTCTTCCTCAGGCTGTGATGACTTCCCTTTGCCACCACTGTCAGGATGGACAATACAATAAATGCTTTTGTATGTGTCTTCTTGTGTATTTCTACAAGAATAATGATACCTGATTTATTATGAGGAAAAGACAATGCCAACTATACCATATAATGTCACAATATATTGAATTATGGTTCATTCATTTGTCTATGCATATGTTAAATAATATCTATTAAGCATAAACTATGTGCTAGCCACTACATTAGAACCTTGGAATAAGTTAGTGAACAAAACAAGAAAGAAAAAAAAGAATAGACCCCAAGCCTTCTGACCCCTGAATGCTTTGGTTGTTTAGGACCCAGGCAGGTTAGCAAAAAGCCAAAACACAGCCCTGAGGCACTGGGACCCTGGGCTGCTGCTTCTTGACAAGTGGTCATGGTGCAGGAGTAGGAAGCTCAATTCATACAGAGGCCTAGTAGTCAGAGTTGAGGGCTCCATTGCCAAACTGCTGTGTGGTTTTCATAGTTTGTATCTAGATGTCCCCCTAAAGCCTCATGCATTCATAGGTGGAGCTTTTCAGAACTGGCTGAATCTAGTTTGTACTGGATTAAGGGTGTGCATTACTAAATTAGTCTCCTAATTGGTTTAGCATAGTTCTGAGCATGGATAATGGCAACACCTCTCCTAGGTGTGAATGACATCACACAAAAGGCTTGTAGCCTGGGTGAGATAAAAGGCAAAGGAAGGCTCACTTTGCTTTGCTACCTTCTGCCTTGTCTGCCATGGACTGTATCTCCTCTGTGATGCACCTCTGCCATGCCACCCTGTCTTAGAGCCAGAAGACCATGGACTGATACCTCTACAAACTGTGAGCCAAAACAAATCTTTCCTCTTTTCATTTATGGCTGTCAAATATTTTGTCTCAGCAACAAAAAAGTAACTAAGACAGTAACCTAATGCAAGTCTCTTGCTGTCTCTGGTTCTCCATTTCTAATCTGTAAAATGAGGCTCTTTAGCAAGTGTTTAAGAACACAGACCTGGGGACAGTTGTAACTAATTTTTCTCTCTTACCTTATGCAAATCATGGAGCCTTCATGAGCCCCACTCTCACCAAAATGCCACTTGAGCAAAAAGTAAACCTTTATTTTAAATAACTCAAATTGCCTGTGATTTATTCCAGGAGCCTAAATTATCTCAAAAAGTTAGTATCTAATGATGATGACATCTAAATAGTTGTTTTACATAATATGAAGTTTGGTTGTTCGGTTTTTAAGGGCTTTGTTTCTGCTTTTACTGACAGGAAGCTATTTACTTCCTCCTACTATGTACCAAACTCTGTACTTTTTGTGAATGATCATGATGAATCTGCTACATAAAATTACTTCTCCATGGATTTATTCATTCAGTAAGTATTTACTGAGTGCCAACCAGAAACTAGGCACTGAGAATAGAATGATAAAGGAGATAGCTAGAGTTGTTCATAACCTCATAGAGCTTACAGCTCAGGGTGGGTCTTTTGTGTTGGGGAAAATATAATCAAATAATCTAAAAAAGAGTGTATCCATGTAGAATATAATAGGCTTCATAGTAAATAAACACAGCTCTATGAAAAAGTATAACAAGTAAATCCACTTTGAACTGAGATTAAGATGACATATTAGGGAAAATTTCCCCATGATAAAGCTCTGAGGAGTGAAGTTGTTATGGTTTGTGTCTAGATCTCCCCTCAAAGCCTCATGCACTTTTAGATGGGGTGTTGTTGGAGGTGGCTGAATCTAGAGTTTGTGATCGATTCGTGGTCCAATGCTGGGATTAAAGTTGTGAGTGCTACACCTGCCCTAGGACAGGCAGCCTGCATACAATATAAAGGAAAGAAAGAGTCTTTTCCCTCCTCTCTTCCTTGTTGCTTTTGGTATCTTTCGCTTCCATGAATGGTTGCCCCTCTGCCATATGCCACCCTGCCTCAGTGCCCTCCAATTATGCTCTGAAACCTCCACAAACTGTGAGCTAAATAAACCTTTCCCCCTTTAACTTTGGGTGTCGGGTAGTTTTCTCAGCAACTACAGAAAAGTAACAAAGACAGAAGCCCAGTAAGTCTAAGTAATGGTGTTATAATTCCTTTTTACTGTCCAGAAAGTAATTTTCCTGTAGTGACACACTGTGAGCGGTGCAGCTAGGATTTAAATCCACAGCTACCTAACACACGGTCAGTTCCCTTAACCTCTAGGCTAGAGATGTCATTCTGTCTTCAGAGTCAAGCAATATTTCAGTATTTAAGGAAATTACTCAGATTTTCAAGCATCACCCTTGCTAAGGGATACTTTACTGTTAATATTTTTTAGTAAAACTGCAATTATTACTTGAAGGTGTTTTGTAAATCATCCAATTACACAAGTGGGTAAACATATTTTAAATATTTGATTAAATACATTTGGAGTGGAATCAAATATATCATTGCCCAAGTCACTTTTTTAAAAAAATGAAATAGAGAAATAATAAATAACTAAAAGCAGCATCAGCTGAACCAATAGTCAAAATAGCAACTAGAATCAATTTTTTGAGCCATAGTCAAAAAGCTCCACCCCACATCCCACATGGATCTTCAAAACAGATTATAAATTATTTCCCAGCCCCTTGTGATTCTTATTGTCCAAAGCAATCCTATAGCACTGCACATCAGCATGGGTAATTATGCCATACTTATTAAGTACTTCATAGGTAAAAAACTGCAGTTGGAAGAACAGGACTGTTGCTGACAAAAATAAGGAGGAAGAAGTTGTAAAATGCAAGAGAAAAAAGAAGCTGAAAATCAGTAGTTTTACCCATTCTACCCTTTGCCCCAGCCTACCTAGACCCTGTCTTGGCTGGCATTCACTCTCATTTAATTCTCTAACACACACACACACACACACACACACACACACACACTAAGAAACGTTGGGGCATGGAGATTTGTCAGTTGGGGGTCTTTAGTTACAAACAACAAAAATTGAATAAAGTTGAAAAAGAATTTCTTAAAAGGAGTTCATAAATGGGAATAGTAAAGATCTATGATTTAAAGAGACAGGTACTCTTGGTATTAGAAATTGCCCATTATTCTCACCTACCTCTGCCACCACCAATCTGGCTGAATTTGCAGTCACAGAATCTTGTGACTTCATTCCTCTGCTCAGACTCAGTGTCACATGCTTGTTCCTGGCCTATTCTAGAATGTTAAGAGGGAGCAACTGCAGAAGAATTTTTTAGGGACCCACAGATTACCATCTCACAGGGTGCATCACAGTGGACAGATAACTCCCCAAAGACAGACAAGTTTTGGAGGAAAAGAATATAGAAAACAGGCAGGAAAGAAGGAAGAGGAAGAGGAAGAAAGGAAAAAAGAAAGAAAGAAAGAAAGAAAGAAAGAAAGAAAGAAAGAAAGAAAGAAAGAAAGAAAAGAAAGAAAAGAAAGAAAAGAAAAAAAAGAAAAGAAAAAGAAAAAGAAAGAAAAAGAAAAAGGAAAAGGAAAAGGAGGGAGGGAGGCATCTACATTTTGCAGATAATGAAACAGGCTC
Organism: Chinchilla lanigera; assembly: GCF_000276665.1. Lineage (NCBI taxonomy): Eukaryota > Metazoa > Chordata > Mammalia > Rodentia > Chinchillidae > Chinchilla > Chinchilla lanigera. The sequence continues at coordinate 2,317,664 of NW_004955442.1, forward strand.
AAGGAGGTTCGATAATCAGCCTACAGAGCCAGATGCCACCCCCAGATAAAGACAGAACACTTCCCATATTGCACACTGACATTCAAAAAATGTGCCCTGGGAAGCTCTAAAGCTCTCTATATCTCTTTCTCTAAAAATCAAGTATAAATAGATGACTATTTTATTGACTGAGCACCTTCTACATACTGGGTACTACATTAAGTGCTGAAAACACAACAGAGAGAAGGCATCCATATTGCTCCACCCCTCGGAGTTCACAGTCTGGCACTGTCCAGAACTACCCGAAGGTGAGAAGCACATGACTCCCTTCCAAAGTAAGGATGACATAAGAAGGTTACTAAGAGGAACCTTCCCATTGCTGTGTGCGGATAACCCATGCCTCCTCCCAGCCTAACCACTGCAGTCAAGCTAAGACCACATCCAAATCACTGCCTACCCCCTTTCCACCAACTCATCTCATGAAGCCCATGTGTCTGCTACATTGACCAGCATGACCTTTCACAGACCCAGAGGACAGAAGTACTTCTTGAGATGGGTGAGAAGAAGCAGGCACTTCCTATAACCCTGAAGGGCTATAAGTGAGGACCACTCTCAGGCAGGCAATTGGCAACGCTGTATCCAAAATGTTAAATGCTCATCCAATTCCAGGTATCTATGCCCAAAGTAGATGTGTTTATGAAACTAAAAATCAGAGACATCCTATGTGTCAAAGAATGTAGAGAAGTGGTTAACAATGGTAGCTGATTTATGGAAACCTACCCTACTCTAGCTATTATGTGATCCCATGTGTGGTGACCAGGAAAATGAACCTCGTAAGACTCCAGTGACAGGGAGCATAATTGGCCAGAGGCCCAAGCACTGCCCCCTGAAAACCTATCACTGAATTTCCAGGGCCGATATTGTCCACAGAATGCTTCCAACCCATGTCTAAGGGTGGTAAGGACCCCAACTTGGATAGCCAACTTTGGCTCAAGAACTCCCTGGTGGCTTTGAGAGCTCTGCTTACATGGCATGACAGTCCACAGTGCATTTACCCAAACTTTCACCTCTTTCTCCCTCACTTGGGGCCAGACTTGCATTGTGGTCTGATGGCTTCTCCAGCATTCTCCGGCTCCTTTTCTGTTTTCTTTCACAGGCACTTCCTCTAATAAGATCCTGGTATATTTGATCCTGTCTTTGTGTCTGCTCCTCAGAAGACTGACACCAACGTAAGTTTGATCCCAACCAAACAGACAAGAAGATGGGGGCTGGAGATTGGCTGAGAATTTCACTAGTGGTGACATGAGAAGGGAAGGCTGTAGAAAGTGTAATGATGTGAGGCAACTGGAAAATAAGGGGTCAACAATGCTTTCAGAGCCAGTGAATCAGCTAGTTGTAGTGATGTCCTGAAAAGTGATAATAAGAGTCTAAAGTCTGTTGTCAAAGAGTTAATGGCAAAGTGAGACCCAGAAAGCTTTAGTGGTAGCTAACAAAGAGGCCTTTGTGATCTACCATGGAAGGGCAGGCAGAGCTTAGAAGCAGACTGATGATCTAATTGTTAGACCTGCAGAGCTCAGAGACATTCAAGTGATCAGCCAAGCCTGGTGTGTTGTGGGAAGGTCAGGGGCCTGATGCGGGGCATAAGAAACTGAATCATGATGCAGAGACATCTGGAGGGACGGCTCTGAGATAGATTCTGTAAATTCCTGGTCTCTCTGAGTAGTCAGAGAGCTCTGCTGTGCTGGAAGGTATTGCAGAAGCTTCTCCTCACTGAGGCAAAAGGCACCCTATCCCCTTCAAAGCTGCCCCTGTCTTTCCTCCCGGCTGTCAGGCTGATAACTAGTAAACCTCAGGCTAAGCTGGCTGGAGATATGCTGGGTCTGATTACAAAAGAATAAAACTAAGCATCTAAGGATTTAAAGAATTACATAACATACATAGCTATGTTGCTTCCCTGAGACTGTACCCAAGCAATGTCTGAACGTGGCAGGGATGCAAATGCAGACATAGAGGACGATTTGTAAGGAGACACTGGAATCCTGTGATTGATAAGGATACAGAGGAGATGGGGAGAGGAAGACATGGAGCAGTGTGGTCCTCAGTCAGGACACAGGTGATAGTTACATGGATATATAAACAGAAGTTTGTGCGCCTTATCATGAAATTGTCGTGCCTTGATAAAAAGTTTGCTATTCACTAAAAAGGAGAAGAGGGCTAGGTGTGGTAGCACACACTTGTAATTCCAGCACTAAGGAGGCTGAGGCAGGAGGGTCTCTACAAGTTTGAGGCCGGTCTGGTGCCACATAGTGAGTTCAAAGCTAGCCTCAACTACATAGCAAGACCATGTTTCAAAAAAATAAAATAATAAAAATAAATTAAAAGGAGAAGAAAAAATATACCCAAATGTTTACTGCTATCTCTTGCTGATGGAAATTTTTTAATTCCTTCGTTATAATTTTCTTCATTTTTCAAGTTTTCTCCAAGGAATACATCTGTCAAAAGGCAAAAACAATCAAGCTCCTCCTTAGAAAGGAAATATATCAAGGATGAAGCACAGACTCTAGACTGATGTCAGACACCGGATGCTTTGCATGCAAAACTGGCATCATAAACTGTCTGGGCCACAGAAGCATTACTCTCTGTCCTGGTTTTGCCCAATTCATCACAGTCCTAAAGCAATAACAGCACTGACAATATAGTTGAGTAGCCCTGCCCACAGAAATGTTCTCTAGAAATTAAAACTTGAGTCTGTAATTTGGAACCCAAAAGCTATGGGACTTTAAGTATTTAGCCCCAGTGTATATTGTTCCTTAAAAAGTACCAGCAATGCCTCAAATCAAACCACAATTATAGACCTGCAAATGTAAAGCCATTATTATGCCTGGGCAAATGCTTCAATTCCACTTGCAACTTAATAGTTGTTTTCTGATATTGAAGTTACTAATGCTTTTGTAGCCCCTTAATGACTATTCTTAGCAAACAAATTTTGTGCCTTATTAGTGATTTTCTTCCTAATTATGGCTTTTTCATTTTCACATGAGATGACAAAAAATTCATGTTTTGCCCAAGAACTAGCTTATTATTTAATGAAAATTTGTCTAATAGCAGCCTTTTAGATACCCTGTCAAAATCAAAAGCAACATTCAGAGAAGAGAAAGGTTGCTTTCATATTAACATTCAAAATTAATTTCTGGGTAGGGACTAGGAATGAGACGTAGGAGGTTTAATTTCTTCCAAAAAGATTTAAATATTCATTTTTCTGGGGTCTATGGAATTTTAAATTGTTAAATCTCTCCCTCTCTCTCTGCCTCTCTCCCCACAAATCCCCAATTTGTGCCTTCTTATTTGCCTCTGAATTATATCATGCCCTGAGGGGCAAACTGGAGAACCGGAGAGGATTAATCTCTAGTGTTAAGGTCTTTTATTTTCAATATTTTATATAATCAACAATGAACACACCTAATTCTTCACCTAGGGTTAGGCTATTTAATTTCATGTCCACTCCCCTTCCCTGCCCAGAAGTATTTGGTATTCTGTGTTGGCTGGCAAGGACACACCGACCTAGGACAAATCTCCTACCTGTTCTTCAGTTTTTGAACCATAAATACAGCATGCTGGGAACAGAATCTAATATCATCCCCCAAACAAGCATCCTATTCTCTCTGGCAGATGCAGTCTGGTTCACTTGGCTGGGTTTGCTAATAATATGGAGAGAAGGCGAACTTTATCAAAAAGTAGTGACTCATTTTTCTCATCTAGTAAAATCTATAAAAGATTTAGGCATGACCCAAACAATTTACATCTTAAATATTCATGCCCTAGTCTCAGCCCTGAAATGACATTTAAATTGTGTCTGGGGAATTTGTTGTGAGCTTACTGCCATGGCCCACTTCGGAGGGCTTCAAATACTGGAAGAGAGAGAGGAATATTCAGAACTGTTTTCCATTTCAGAGATTTACAAGGTGACAAATGAAATTTGCTGCTGCACTCAGACACCCCCCTGGGAAAGGAAACATTGTCCGAATCCAGTAAATAAGGCTCTCTGTGTCAGCAAAAGCTGTGGGGGATGAAATTAATGTTCAAGTGATCCTGAAGTTTCTCAGATAGGTTCTTTCAAAACAGAGCTTCTCAGTCTCAGAATTATTGATATTTGGGACTGCATAATTCTTTTAGGGAGGAGGGCTGCCCAGGGCACTGCAAGATATTTAGCGGCATTGCTGGTCACTATCCACTGCACACAAGTAGCACTCCCTCCAAAGCTATGACAATCAAAAATCCAGACAAGAACAAGTTCCCTCTTGGGTGGAGAGGAAAATGGGGAAGATAAAATCTTCTTTGGTGGAGAACCATGTTTTCAAAGGCAGGATGTTTTATCCCTGCTTCATCCTGAACTCAATGAGTTTACTTTTTCCTTTTAGACTTTATATTGAAGTATGACATGTACAGAAAAGTGCATGAATCATAAGTGTATAGTTTAATGAATTGTAGTCTGAACATTCCTATACTACCACAACCCAACTCAAAGAAGAGAACATCACCAGCTCCCCAAAAACCAACTTTCAAATTCCTCATCATGACCTTACACTCATCCGGACAAGATCACCATTCTCCTGACTTCTGAGATTCGGTTGGCTACCTTTTACCCACCTTTCTAAGTTGTTTGCACTCAGCTTCATGAGACAAATGTGGGTGTCCAGTTCAATCAGTAATGAAAATTTACTGATTAGCTACTTCATGCCAGGCACTATTGCATTTTAAACACTGGAGTGTTACAAGATCCTTACCTCAGGAAGCTTCTATGTGTGGGGCATTAAACAGATAAACAAATAAAATCATCAAGACACTTCCAGATGACAACAAATGCAAGGAGAAAGATTTTACAAGATAGTACACTGCAGAAGGAACCACCAAGGATAGGGAGATTAAAGAAGATTTTTTGAAGAGCTCATATTTAGCAACAATACAAAACATGAGGAGTCATGTACGTGAAGAAAGGAGAGGAAAATATTCTGAATAGAAGAGGCCCCCAGACAAAGACCTTGCGTGAGAATCAAGAAAGATGGGCTTAGGAACAAGAAAGAAGGTTAGCGCAGTTGGACCCTGGTCAGCAAGGTCAACAGCAGCAAGAGAGGACGTTCACAAGATGAGTGAAGATTAAACCATGAGAGCTTCAGGGCGGAACAAGGAGGCTGAGGTTCATTCAACCACAATGAAGAGATGTAGGGGCCAAATAAGAGGTGAGATTATCTCATTGATAAGTTATTATAAAGAAATAAATAAGGGGCTAACTCATGCTGGTCCAGCTCAGGGATGGCCCTCAAAAGAGTTGAAAGACATCTGAAAGACCATAGACAGCCCTCCATCCAGACTGCCGTCCTTCACTTCGGTAAACACTTGCTCCCCAGCTTTTTTTCTCTGGGCATTTGAGGAGCCCCAGTTCACTCTCTGTTTGTTCAGGGCCTTCCCTTCTCCTCATCAAGACTGGGTCCCCTTTCCTAGGTAGATGGTAAGAGAATATCCCAAAGTAATTGATGCTGAGTGTTAGGAGCTGTTGACTTGCAGGTGTTTTTAAGAATTATACTTAATTGCTTAATACCATGTATATAGTTCTATAAATCAAGGAGAAGAAAAAATAATATTTGGAATCTCATTAAGGTAGGATTAATCATCAACAACACTTCGGTGTATATTTGACAAGGCAATATTTTTGAAGGGAAGTGTAGAGGACAAGGAGCTAGAAAAATTAAATCATGGATAGTACTGCAGCCTGCTTAACAATATTCTATGGGTTAAACATACCCACAGTCTGCTTCCTTCACAGCTACCGTATGTCATTGTATGACAGGACAGCAATGGTTACAGTAAAGACTTTCACTGCCCTAATTCAAGGAGCAAAGCAACTAAATTATGAAGCACAATTTATGGGCAGAGTAGAGAAAGATAGAAAAAACAGGATTTCTTCCTTTCCTTTAATGCATATGTAGTTCAAAACAGAGAAAAATAAAATTTTAAAATATCTACAATTAGGAGCTCTTCAGCATAGAGGGGTTAGGGCCCCTTCTTAAGCCAACTTCTCACTCTAAAAGATTCGGATTTTTCCAAGCCCATAATACAAAGGCAAATTGGAGAAGTCAAGAGTGTGCGCAAGGGAATGATTGTGATTAGCAAAGGCTTTGAGTTGGGAAAGGTGAGGGAGAGCAGACATCAGGGAGATGCACAAAGAGGGCTGAGGCTTAGATCTCCACACAAGTCACCACAGGTAAGCACAGGTGAAGAATACAGGCTTTAACTCTTGGCTCCTCCAAATCCAGATTGCATGGTCTTGGGTGAGCTCTTAAAACACCTTGTGCCATCACTTACTGAAGACAGCCATAAGCAAGCCTTCCACCCACGCTATTGTGCTAAGGACCAAGATGATTACAATAGTGGTTCTCCAAAAGGTCCCTGAGCCACCAGCATCAGCATCACCCAGGAATGTGTTAGAAAGGCACATTTATCCTCAGGCCCTACCCCAGATACCTGCTGAATAAGAAACTCTTGGGTTCTTATTATTTTAATTTTAATTCCCATTATAATTTTTGCAAAAGAGCTTTCTGGTACAAGGATGGATCAAAAAATATTTATTAGTCATTAATAAGTTTTCAGACAATAAGCTAAGCATTAGCTTATTATTATTTCAGACAATAAGCTAAGCATTTTTCTGTGCATACATTCAGCTAATCCTGTCAACAACTTCTGAGATAAATTGTATTATTGTTCCCAATTTACACATGCTAAAATTGAGGCCCTATAAATTCAATAGTGTGCTCAAGGTCATCCAAGAAGTGAGTGGCAAGATTAGGACACAAACTCAAGACTTGCGGCAGCCCTAAAAATGAAAATTACTTTTTTTTTGTCTTTTTGAGACAGGGTCTCACTGTGCACTGAGTGGAGGCTGGCCTTGAGCTCACTTTGTAGCCCAGGCTGGTCTTGAACTAGCAAAGATCCTCCTGCCTCAGCCTCTCGAGTGCTGGGATTACAGGCGTGCACCACCATACCTGGCCAAAATTACTTTTTGAACCTCTGGTTTTAACTTTTCCAACCAGGCATAAAGAGAAAATTGTTGTTATCAACAATACAAATTATTTAATCAATGCTTTTGTGAATTTGAGAAATTTAAAATGGTATTGTGAGTTTGATAACCAAGAATATATAAACCACCCAGCAATAAAAGAAAACATTTTCAATCAACAGATTTCACCAATGGCATTCAACAGCCCTATCTATCATGTAATAACAAATGAAGTCGCTGAATTTTTTATTGATGTAAAGGGATATTTTATCCCCCAAAATAATATTTTTACAAATATATGTATAACATGAGCGTGTTCATTCTCTAAAGCATAAAAATAGTTGGCATTACAATTTTGAGAAAAAAATTGCAGTCAATGACATTGGTGAATTTCAGTGCAGGTTCTTGTCAAATTCATCACCTTTTGGTATAAAAATCACAAGTGGTTGCAGTTTTGTTTTATATCTAGATTGTTTTACTTTCTATTTATTTCAGTAGCTTTGTATAAGAGGAATACTTTATTTTTCCTAAGTTATAGCTATTTCTAAAAAATCACTTTTTTCCATGTGTTTTCTTCTCTTTTAAATAGTGGAATTTATCTCACTATAAGGAACAAGAAAAAGGAAGAGGAGAAAGAAGAGGAGGAGGACAAGGAGGAGGAGGAGAAAAGAAAGGAGGAGAAGTCCTTTGATAAATCAGGTACAATTTAGACAAGGTAAGTGTCATAGTATCTATCTTACCACAATCACAAACTATAAAATCATTTTTTAAAAAAATATACATTCAAATTAGCATACATGAAAAACTGCTCAACCTCTCCAATTAATTAAATAAATAAAATACAAAATAATGTATACCAACTTTTACTTAACAAAGATGAAATGCCAAAATAGTACTGGGGAAGTTGTAGAAAACATTCCCTTTATTAGCAATTAGGTAATATCTAGCAAAAGCAAAGCCTTTGTCCCAATAATTTCGCTAGACCAAAATCATAGAATGTGAGAGCTTAAAGGGTCTTTATTATAATACAGATAAATTTTCACTTTCTAACTGAAAAAACTGAGACACAAAGAGTTATTCAAGATTATACTGCGAAACATCACAAGGTCCTTTTATTTTCTCAAGATTTTCCCTAGGATACAGGGTCCAGGAGAAACTTTGAAATCTCCTAGCTTCAGGAAGACTCCACGATTCCTACTGCTTAAATTTTATGTAACATGTTCACCAACTGTGCTCATCGTCCCAGAATTACTGAAGGACATGTTGATCCACTAAGTGAACAGATTGTTTGGATAAACAGTTTGACGGCAGAACTGACTCTACCTTCTGTAAAATTCGTACTTGTATCTGTTGTTTTTAATCGGATTTTACTGCATGTCAATATACGTTTAGTCTTTGTGTTGTCAACATTACTGTGGCTCATCTTCTCTGCTTGTAGTGGTGCTGGAGATCAAGCCCCCTGGGAGAAGTCTGGACAGTAAGGAGACCCTCAAATACTATGCTGAACAGGTTGGAGAGGTTTATAAACACAACATAAGCAAACCTAAGGATACATCACAGGGAAACAAAGCCCAACTAGAGAGATCTCCACAGTAATTACAGAACTTCTTTACCCTAACTGATCTTCGACCTACAACATAAAAACAATTGAAACATAAAAAAGGAAGGCAACAAAATGCTTCCCAAACCTCTCACTCCCCAAAAGCTAATCTTACAAGCATTCAAGTAGAAAAAGCTATAGGCAAAGAACTCAAAACCCAAATGGTCAAAATGCTTGAAGAGATAAAAGGAGAAACATATCAGCAAATACATAAAGTACTTAAGGAACTCAAACAGGATTTAATTAACAGATAAAGGATTTTCCAACAAAATGTTTTAAAAAGAAATAATAAATTTGTTTGCAATAAATTGAGCATTGTTAATTGAGTTAAGTAAGACAGTACAACACATTAATGACCACTTCAGGAAATAATTTGTATGAAAAGAAAGCAACCAGAGATAGATGATACGAAAATTCAGCAGAAAGCATGGGCAGTAGACTTGGCCAGTGTGAGGACACAGTGTTAGAAATAGAAGATAAAGTTGATACCGTACATCATAAACCCATGATATCTAAAAATGACAAGATATAATGCAAACCAGATCCAAGAGCTGCTAGATGCCACAAAAATCCAACCTCAGAATTATAGCAAGAAAAGAAAAACTAGAAGATGACTCAAAAGAAATAAAAAATTATTCACTGAAACTATAGCAGAAAAATTTCAATATCTGAAGGAAATTTTCAGCATTTAAGTCTGAGGTTTATAGAGCCCCAAATATTCATGATCAGAAAAGAACCTCTCCACAGCACATCATAATCAAAATTACAGAAATTCAACAAGAGGAGAGAATATTAAAAGCTGTTAGAAAAAAATGGCAAGTAATCTATAAAGGAAAGCTAACTGTGGATTTCTTAGCACAAGTCTAAAAGGCTAAGAGAGCCTGGAAACAGTTTTTTAAGGCCTAAAAGAAAATAATTGCGACCCAGATATTTATGTCCTGTAAAATTAGCTTTCATTATCCTCTTCTAATTTTATTATGAAATTTTGTTTCATTTTTTCATTAAAGAAAAAAAGAAAAAATTAGCCTCCTAAGTAAAGACTTTCCATGACAAAGAAATCCTAAAGAAATACATGACAAATCTCGTTACATCTGGTACTCTGAGCAACTTCACTGAAGATAACAATACGTAACATAACAACCATTGTTAAATCCTACCATCTTGTTTTGAAACCCTGTATCGTTTTTGTTTCTTTTTTCTTTTTTTTTTTTTTTTTTTTTTTTTTTCTCTGGTACCGGGAACCGAACTCATGACCTTGCGCTTGCCAGGCAGGCGCTTTGCCACTGAGCTAAATCCCCAGCCCCCCTGTATCATTTTTGGTTTTGTGTTGTTTTGCTTTTGTCTTTGTTGTTGTTATTTTGTTATTGGGCTTTTTCTCTTTAAAATAGAAAAGAAACACATGACCTCTAAATTAGCATTGCAGAAAATAATTAAGAAAATCCTAGACAGAGACAGGGAGGTGCCAGTAGCAAAGAGTCCAAAATATACATCTAATTGGAGAATCATTAAACAAAAAGAAAAACTAAGGTAATCGCACTGAAAAATAAGCAATGACAGAACTCAATAAACACCTTATAATAATTCCTCTTGATGTCAGTGGTCTCAGTTCGCCAATCAAAAGACACAGACTGGTGGATTAGATTAAAAATACAACTGCAGGAGACACACATCCAAAAGGAAGTACAGAACTGAAAGTAAAAAGATGGAAAATGACTACTCAGCAAGTGCCACAAAACAAGCAGGAGCAGCTGTTTTATTTTCAGACACAACAGACTTTGAGCCAAAACTGATTAGAAGAGACAAAGATGGCCACTACATACTGGGAGAGGGAACAAGCCAATAGGAAAAGATAACAGTTACAAATATCCATGCACTAAGTATTCACACACCTAATTTCATAAAAGAGAACCTACTGGATTTAAAAGTACACATAGACACCAATGCAGTCATAGTGGTAGATTTTAATACTTCACACTCAAAGTAGAGAGGTCATTCAGACAACAAATCAAAAAAAAAAATGATTTAAACCAAAACACTGAACAAATGTATTTAACAGATATCTACAGTTTCATTAAACAACAATAGAACACACATTTTTCTCAACATCACATGGAACTTTTTCCAAAATAGATCATATCAGGCTGTAAAGCATATTTAAATAAATACAAAGGACTTGAAATAATCCCTTACATGCTATCAGATCATAGTGGAATAGAGCTAGAAATCAGCAGAAAAATAAGCCACAGAAACTACACAAACACATGAAGATTAATTAGTAGAATACTGAACAATTAATGGATCACAGAAGAGAACAGGAAAGAAATTTCAAAGTTTCTAGAGTCAAATGACAACGAAAGCACAACATACCAAAACCTATGAGGCGCAATAAAAGCCATTCTAAGAGGGAAAATCATACCTGTAAATGCACACATAAAAAGAATAGGGAACTCGGAAAAATAATAGTACATCTCAAGGTCCTAGAAAATAAGAACAATCCAAATATGAAACTAATAAAAAGAAAGAAATTATAAACTTTAGAGCAGAAGTTGATGAAATGGATACTAAACTAGACAAAGGAGCACTGAATAAAGAGTGGGTTCCTTGAAAGGATGTGAAAGGGATCTGGAGATGGGAGAGGAGGGAAGAGAAAGCAAAGTGAAAGGGATCAAGATGAGATATGTTTGTTCTAATTTCCCATGACGAATGTATTTACTATGTATTGCAAATATACACTGTTTTTAAATGAAAATAAATAAAATTCATGCTTTTCCTTATCACTTAAAAGAGTTGTTGATGCCTATAATAAGATCTTAAAATTCCTCTGTTACTTTATTGCTTTCTAAAGTATAACCTTCCAGAATGCTCTACTCCTATCTTTGTCACCATTTTCAGCACCTTGGACAGTGCTCCTTGCACTAGTAAGTGCTTACTCCATGAATTGAATTCATTGACTGGAAAGAGTAGGAATAAACAAATTTCCCATAAGACCATTGCTTCAAGAAGAGGTAGGAATTTGAAATATTTTTTAAAAGAATCATTGTATTCCACATATGAAAAATATGCATAAAAATGGGCTACAAGAAAACAGAATCTGCCATCCATGGTGATGCATGCCTGCAATTCCAGCACTGTGGATGCTGAGGTAGAAGGATTGCCAAGAGTTCTGTGCCAGCCTGGGCTATGTAAGTGAGCTCAAAGCAGGCCTGGACTACATAGGGAGATCCTGCTTGAAAAAAAGAAATAAAGAAAAAAGAAAACAAAATCTCCTTAAAGTTAGATTGTTCTCACCACTAAGCTCTAGATATTCACAATCTGGCTAATCACCTCTCTTCCCTGAGTCACTTGCTTGAGTCACTCACTACACAGACCCAGCCAGCTGGATCTCCCTGTGATGACGTCCTTGGGTCAGTTTCTGCTGCTCATTGAATCCCATACCACAATCAAGAACCTAAGAATTTCCCTATACTCAACTCAAAAAGTCCATTTTTATCAAGAAAAAAATCCATCCACCTCATGTGGAAAATGCCATTGTGAATCTGCCTTGCTGACACCGATGTGACTGGGATATAGTCATACACCAGCAGTGAAAATTCCCTTTTTAAGCCAGGAAAGAACCAGAGTCTGTGCCTAAGAGACAATAAGGGCATAAACGGTCACAGCTCAATACATTGTTAATAAAGGTACAATTACCCTTTTACTTCTTACCTGCTGGCCCTTTCTTCTTTATGACTTCCCTAGGTTCAAAAGCCTACCCCAGCTTAATCCAAGCCCTACCAGACACCATCTAAGAGAAGTTAAGAGTAGTTTAGTGGAATCCTCTTAAGTCCCAGATCTGCATTACTAACACTGTGACCTTTTTTGCAAATCACTGCACTTCTCTGAGAATCTCTCAGAAGCAGCAAAATAACATAATACAAGTACTTCCCTTATAAACTGTGAATTCATATACAGGCTGAGTGTCTCTGGAACCTTTCCCTTCACCTAATGATGTAAAATTTCTTTCCCTGCCCTTCTAAAACTCTATATGCAGCACATTGCCCTCAGTGTTCTCTAAGGTCCAATGTGATTTAATATTCAATCTCACATTACACTACTTTCTCCTTGAGGGCAAAGTCACCCTGCCTTCTTGGAGTCCGAGAGAGTACTTGGTCTGATGCCATATACATGACAAGTCCTCACTAGTTGTATAACTCAAACCATTTCCTCCTCTTCTCAGTAGGCATCAATTAAAGAAACTATAATTGATTAAGATAACCTCAGTCCCCACACTCAACCATCCTGTCCTTCTAGACCAGCCACACGTGGCCTCTTTTGCTGTTCCTCAAACACACTGGGACACAGAATTTACACTTCCTGGTTTTGCTTACTGGGTTCTCTTCCCACAGAAATCTCACAGGGCTCACTCTCTTGCTTCTTCTAGTCTTTGTTCAAAGGTCCTTTTTTCTGACTTCCCCGTTTAAAGTAAAAACTCTCCACTTTGTCTCTCTCTTTTCTTTATATCATTCTTTTTCTCTTCTTTATTGATTCATCCACTTCCAATGTACTACATATATTCCTTTTTATGTTGTTTAATGTCTATCTGCCCCCATCAGAAGGAAACTAGTGGAACTAGAATACTCCAGCACTCTTCCTTTAACACTACATTAAATATCTACTCCTGATACCCCAGGGCAGAAACTTTTTCCTGTTCAGTTCTCTACTCGCTAATAAGCACCAAAAATACACTTGGGACACAGTATGTGGTCAATAAGTGTATGTTAAGTATCTCTGAGCCTTACTTGGCCTGGCATCTTTCCACAGAACAAATTCTGTAAAGAAAAACATAATTTACCTTCTATATTTTTTAAAACCCTTTTCTTTCACTAGGCCAAAAGGTATTAAAAAGTTCATCTCCCCTCCTGGGCAAAGTGAGAGTTTCAATTGGCTTTTTATGCAGACTAGGAAAAATGTCTAACAAAAAAATGGAGCTCCAGTTTTTTTCACCAAGGAAGACAAAAATCAGTAGGAAAAGCCAGCCGAGTTTGACCTGAATCGCACAATTTGTTGCTGCAAGGTAGGAGTCCATGTCTCAGAAAGAAAAACAGCCTAGAAAATTAATAGATCCATGATTTCAGGAAAATTATCCCACCAAGAGCAAGTCCTGTTCAGAAATTAGTTCTCCCAGTTTTACCACCTGTTGAAAAGGACAAAAGACCAAAGGCTCAGACCGCACTGGACTGTGGCTTGCACTTGGTCTTGCTAAGTTTAAAGCAGTGTGCTATATGTATTTTTTCAGCCACAAAAGTGCCTTGCATTTGCAGCATGGTGCTTGTACGACCTTGGAGTTAGCCAAGATTTTACAAATTTCTCCTGCTACCCATGTCCCCAAGGTTCATGAGGTTGGATGTAGCCTACCTCAAAAGGACATCTTTATCCTTGTGATAACAGAGACTCTGATACCCAGTGACCTGCTCTAATTGATGTCTCCAAGGATGCTCCTTCACTCTGTCTGGAAGGTTGAAGGCTGAACATTTAATACAGTCCAGAAGAAGCAGAGCTGACGTGGGAGGGAGTTCATACTAGGCATATTCACTGCCTCATCGTTAGACCCTTGACAGCCTATGGGCTTTCCAGACCTCAGTTTCAGGGAGCACTTATTATTGTGCAAGGATAATATCAGATGGAGTAATATCAGATGAAGACAGAGCCAAAATTTAAGCTCAGATCTGCTGGGTTTTTTAACCCCTACACCGTGGTGCTTCCACTTTCATCTCTGTATTCTATCTCATGCTTCCCCTTCTAAAATTTTAGTTTCTCTTCTCTCAGACAAGGAAACTTTTTATTGAGTTACGTGGACAATTTTCACAAAAGCAACACATTTCCTCCTTTGATATTATCTAAAATAATCACAGTCACTATAGGTATGGTACTTCTGATTTTAAAAAGGCAAGCATAAACATTGTCTTTCCAAGATTCAATTTACACAAATTATATCTTAGATGAAGCAGGTCCAAGGAGGCATTGTATCTGGAGAAGAGTAAGACAGTGTAAGCGATGTAAGCATCACAGAACAGCCTGAGCACAGCTCAGAAAGCTTTAAAAATGAAATGCATTGGCAAAGGTTGGGGAGTGCAACCTTGAAACATTCTCCCCTGTTACAATGTTACTATTTTCATGTTTAATTAAAATCAGATAGTGTGCAATATAATCACCTGATAACATAATTCCCTCAAACATGGAAGAATAATATTCAAGTGACTGAAGCATGAACATAATTCACCTCAAGCAAGAGAGAGAGAAACTGTATTAGCAAAATGCCTCCAGATCTACTAATTAATTTGCTATATTATGCATGACAGGAAACAGCATAAAACAGAAAATATATACTGGATTTTTCTGAATTAGGGAAGTGGCGAAGGACATGCTTCTCCATAATTTATTTCAGCAATGGGTTCACTGTTTGATCAAGGATTAGTTAAGAGGGATTCTACAGGGTAGAAGCAGAGCACAGAATGAGATGGTAGAATCAGTGTACTTAGTCATTTAGCAGATGTCAAAATCACTCTGCTTCACACTTGCTATCTTCATTTAGAAAGCTCCCTTCTCCACAAAAGCACTCATCTGTGGCCTAGTCCCTGCAAACCCAAGAAATGCACAAATTAGCAGACATGTCCCCCTGGCCAATTCATCAGTACAAGTTGAAAGAATTTTCAACTTCATTATTTTTCCTTGCCTTTCATAAATTACTAGACATCTACTGAAAGCAGGCAAAATAATATCACATTCTTTTTTAATTGCATTAATTAATTTTAACTGAAACAGAAAAATTAATCTGTTGTATACATGTTTTAAAATATGTATACATTGTGGAATGACTAATCTAACATAGACATTACCTCATATAACTGTCATTTGTGATGAGAACACATAAAATCTACTTTCCTAGTCATTTTCAAGGATGCATTGTAATTACAATTGTTACTATATTGTGCAATAGATCTCCCAAATTTATTCCTCCTATGTGACTGAAGTTTTATCGCCCTTGACCTACATATTCCCAATAATAACCAGTCCCCAGCCTCTGGTAACCACCATTCTAGTATTTTTATTTGGTTGATTTGTTAGTTGCTTGGTTGGTTTTTGGTTTTGGTATTTTTGAAACAGGGTTTCACTATGTAGTGCAGGCTAGCCTTGAACTCACTGATGTACCCCCCCAGGTGGGCCTCAAATGCACAGTGATCCTCCTGCCTCAGCCTCCCAAGTGCTGGAATTATAGGTATGCACCATATCATTCTACTTTTTGCTCCTTTGAGTTCTACTTTTAGATTACACATAGAAGTAAGATTATGTGATTCTTGTCTTTCCATGCCTGGTATAAGCACCTCCAGGTTCATTAAGGTTATCACAAATGGCAGGATTTCCTTTATTTCTAAGGCTTAATAGTATCCTGTTGTATGTATATGCATTTTCTTGGTCCATTCATCTATTTATGGACATTTAGGGTGATTCATATCTTGGCTATGATAAATAATCCTGCAATGAACATGGGAGTACAGATATATTTTTGACATACTGATTTCATTTCCTTCATTTCTTTCTTTCATTTCTGATACCCTTTAGTGAGATTGCTGGATCACAAGGTAGTTCTGTTTTTGAGTAATCTCAATATGGTTTTCCATGTGGCTGCAACTAATTTACACACCTACCAAGGGTGTGCAAGACTTTCAATTCCTCCACAGCCTCATCGGCACTTTTTATTGTTTCTGTTCTTTCTCATTAGCCCTTACAACATGTACTGTCAAGTTCTTATTATCTTACCATAAGGGGACAGACCCTCACAACTTTAAAATTTTAATTACATCCTTCAACCTACAGATCAATAATAATTGGGATTAATATCACTAATGTACATTTTCAAATTATTTATCTGTAGCCTTTTCACATAGTGATTAAGATTTTAAACCCTGAATTAGCAGTGAGCTAAAATCTTGGCTCTGCCCCTACATGACTTGATTAGGTCTCTCTGAGCCTTGACTTCCTTACCTCGATCCTGGAGGGTGATTATATCCACCACAGCAATGAGTTGATACTTGTCAACAGTTTGTTGAATGACTGGTCACCTTGTCAGTCTGCCAAATCACTGCTTCGGTGCTGTGTTGAGACCTAAGTGAAGGGTTAGTCAGCTGGATACAACACAGCTCTGGGGGATTCACTATCCCTATCATGCTAAGGACTGCAATAGAGTCTTTCCTTCTGTTTACCACAGAGGCCATACGGAAAATCTGCAGAAGATTTGGGTATAGTTGAAAGAAAGAGCATCAAAAGTAGCTATCATCTTGTTTTGAAATTCTGTATCATTTTATTGATTTTCTTCTCTCTTTAAAATAAATAAATAAATTCCAATAAGTAAGGTGGTATATTTTATCTAACTATATTCATAACAGCATTAAGTGTAAATGGTCTAAACATGCACATGAAAAGGCAAGAGATTAACAGATTAGACTTGAAAAAGCAAGATCCAACTATTGGAGGTCTACAAGGAACTCACTTTAAATATAAAAACACAGGCCAAGGATATAGCTCAGTGGTACAAGTACTTGCCTGGTAAGCACAAGGCCCTGAGTTTGATTCCCATTACCAAAAATAAATAAATAAATAAATAAATGTAGATAGATAGGTAGATAGATAGATAAACTAAAAGTAAAAGAATGAAAAAACATGGACCACACAAGCAATTTTTAAAACTATATATTAATTAAAATAATAGCTTTAAGTGACAAAAAAGCTGGAAGGGTTATACTAATATCAAAGCAGAAATCAGAACAGGCAATAGCAGAGAGATTTACATAATAATAAAAGAATCAATTCACCAAGGAGACTTGCCGACTCAAAATGTATATGTACATATAAAGGGCTTTAGAAGCTAAAGTTGTGGAATGTGGATAAAGCAGTATTTAGAGGGAACTCAATACCATTAAATTCTTATGCTGGAAAACAAGAAAGGTCTCAAGTCATAGCCTGTGCTTCCACATTGTAAAACCAGCAAAAAAAGAAAACAAATTAAACTCAAGGCAAGTAGAAGAAGAAAAAGAACAGATTAATAAAATTGAAAACAGAAATCACTAGAAATAATCAATAAAACCAAAAGTTGTTTCTTCTAAAAGATCAATAAATGTCATAAGCCCTTAGCCAGACTGATTAAGAAAAGAAAAAGAAGATATAAATTATCAACATCTGGGCCGGGCGTGGTGGCACACACCTGTATTCCCAGCACTTGGGAGGCTAAGGCAGGAGGATCTTTGCAAGTTCGAGGCCAGCCTGGGCTACAAAGTGAGCTCAAGGCCAGCCTGAACTGCATAGAGAGACCCTGTCTCCAAAAGACAGAAGAAAAAAAAAAAGAAATAAATTATCAACATCTGGGATTAAAGCAGTGATACCACTACAGATATTGTAAACATTAAGATAATAACAAGAGGAAATTATCAATATCTTTATGCCAATAAATTCAACCACTTAGATGGGTTGGGTACACTCTTTGAAAAATATAAGCTTCTGAAATCTCAAGAAATAACAGAAGATTAATACACAAAACTGATTGTATCCTATATACCAGCAATGATCAATCTGAAAACAAAGTTAAGAAAATTCCATTTAAAAGAGCATCAAGGGGCTGGGGATTTAGCTCAGCAGCACAGCACCTGCCTGGCAAGTGCAAGGTCGTGAGTTCAGTTCCCGGTACCGGAAAATAACCAAAAAAATAAAAAAATAAAAAATAAAAGAGCATCAAAAAGAATACAATACTTAGAAATACATTTGACAAAAGAAATGCAAAACTTATACACTGAAAAACTATTTTAAATGCTGACAGAAACATAAAAGGAGCTAACACACAAACAGTCCATGATTGTGTATTTAAAGATTATGGATTATTAAGAGAGTAATTCTTTCCATATGGGTCTACAGAACACCATTCCTATCAGAATCCCACAGTCTTTTTTCTAGAAGGCTGACATTAAAATGTGTACAAGCATGTTGGTACATACATGTAATCTAGAAGGCTGAGGCAGAAAGATTTCAAGTTCAAGGTAACCCTGGGTGAATTAGTAAGACCCTGTCTCAAAATAAAACATAAAAGGGCTAAAAATGTAGTTCAAGGAGAAAGGCCTGGGTTCATCACACTCCCTTACCACCACCACCAGTACAAGAAAAAATAATGTATAAAAAACCAAAGGACCCAGAATAACCAACACAATTTTGAAAAAAAAATTGGATGACCTGCATTTCCTGATTTCAAATTTTATAAACATTAACAGTACCACTAAAAGTCATGAAATACCTAGAAAAAAATATGTAAGTTCTGTATACTAAAACTACAAACCCTGACAAAGAAATCAAAGATGACCTAAATAAATGAAAGTATTAACTGTGTTTATGCATTGAAAGACTCAGCATTGTTGAGCTGCCAGGTCTCCCCAGGTATAAATTCAATGCAATTCCAATCAAATCTCGGTAAGATTTTTAAAATAGAAACCAACAATCTGGTTTTATAATTTGTATTGAAAGGCAAAGAAGTTAGAAAGGCAAAATGATTTTGAAAAAATGAACACAAGCAGAGAACCCATACTACTAGATCTCAAGACTTCATACAAAGCTACCGTAAATAAGTCTGTGTGATGCTGGTGAAGGGATAACCACAAAGATCAACCGAACAGAATAGAGGATCCACAAATAAACCCACACATAGATATGGCCAACTTATTTTTAACAAAGGAGCAATAGCAATTCACTATTTATCAATTAATTATTAGACATCCATATGCAAACTAAGAAACTTAGCCCATATACTACATAATCTGTAACAATTACCTCAAAATGTATCATAGAACTAAACATTAATGCACAGTTATTAAACATTTTTAGAATGAAAGTCTCTGTAATCTTGGGTTAAGAAAAGATAATCTAAGTATGACACCAAAACCATAATCTATGAAGGAAGAAGTGATAAATTTGACTTGGTCAAATACACTGCTAAGAGAATGAAAGCCAACACACAGACTAAAATGAAATATATCCAAAATATATTCTGATATTTGGACTTATATCCAGAATGTATAAGGAATACCTAATAACAAGAAATACTCAACTCAATGAAAAATGTGCAAAAGATTTGCATAATCACTTTGCCAAAAAAAATGTGAATGGAAAATTAGCACCCCCTAAAGAAACTCAGCATAATTAGTTATTAATTAAAACCACAATGAGACATCACTAGTGACCTATGCAAATGGATTTTTCCTAAAAACTAACAATACCTCATGTTGGCAAGATGTAAAACAACCATAACATTCATACACTAAAAGTAGGAATACAAACTTGTACAGGCACTTTGGAAAGAATTTTGGTAGTGCCTTATAAAGTTTAGAATATATTTACCACATGATGCAGCAACCTCACTCCAAGAACTCATTAAAGGACATAAAAATGTAGGTTTTTTCAAAATTATACACGCAAATCTTTAGGTAACTTTTTCATAGTTATCTCAAATGTAGAAATAGCCTAAGTATCCTTCAGCTGATATAAGGATACACAAACTGTGGCATACCTATACAATGGACTACTACTCAGCAATAAACAAGAAAGAAATACTGACACATGAAGCAACTTACATAAATCACAAATGCTAAGCAAAAGAAAGCAACATGTTACGTGATTCCATTTAAATGACATTCTGGGGAAGGCAAACTAGAGACAAAAAACACATCAGTGGTCACCAGAGGTAGAGAGTAGAGAAAGTGGTTGACTATAAAAGCATATACTGTAAGACAGTTCTGGGGTATGCTTGAAATATTCTGTATTTTTTATAATGATACTGGAGATTGAACTCAAAGCCTTAGCACTGAGGTATGTCCCCAGCCCTTTAAAAAACAAAAGTTGGCTTGGTTTGGTTTGGTTTGGTTTGGTTTGGTTTGGTTTGGTTTGGTTTGGCTTGGTTTGGTTTGGTTTTTTTTGAGACAGGATCTTGCTACCAAGGTTACCTATGTGGACTCAAACTTGTGATCCTCCGACCTCAGCCTCCCAGAGTAACATTCTATACCTTGAAGGTTATAATGATTACATGGCTGCATGAATTTATCAACTTTCACAAAAGAACAAATTTGGAAGCCTAATACTTTATGGTTTCAAAATTTACTACCATTTACAATAGCACCAAGACATGAAATATTACATAGCTTTAAAAGAGTAAATTTTACTGTATGTGAATTATATCTCCATAAAAAGGTGAATTTTACTATAAGAAATTAGGCCTCAACTTTTTTTTGAAAAACAGGACATTCATTTCTCTTAAAAAGCAGTGTCTAGAACCACATTTGACCCACAACAAATGCTTCTATGCATTGTTGAATGGATACAGTCTATTACTAGAGCTAGCTCTTAATCATTGGAGTGGCTATGGTTTTTGTTTTGTTTTGTGGTTTTTGTCCTTCTGGCACCTTTTCACCCCTTTTAGGAGTAGATCCACCACTATACCACCATTTTCAGACCCATCCTGAGCATCTGACCCAAGTTTGGACAACCAGATTACTGTTCAGGATGTTCTCCAGTTAACACTGGTGACAAAGGCTCACAGCGTGTGTGCCAGATCAGCCTGAAACAATGCATCTTCCTGTGCAGAAAAGCTGGCTCAAAAGCCTAAAGTGGACAGGAGAAAAGAAGCAGAAATGAGAGCTATCATGAAACCTTGGACCTCCTTGTTCTGAGGCCAGATGCACTCTTACACTTTCACAGGTCCAGTTGCATGAATCAGCAAATATACGCCCCTTTTTCAGTAAAACTAGTTTCTACCATCTGCCACCAATGAGTTTTTAAATCTGAAATTACAAAAACAGTAATAATACTGACAGTCAACATTAATTAAATACTTATTCTCTGCCTGCCACATAAATCTACCTGACTTATCCTCCCTACATAACTTTGAGGTAGATGTTCCTTTTATCTAAATTGTTTTAGACAAAAAACTGAGGCAATTTTAAAAGGTCAAGTAATTTGCCCAAGGCAGTATAGTTAATACTCATTAGCTGTTTAGCATAGATAGATACCACTTATTTTCTATACTTTAAGCTACTTAAATTTATATTAGTCCATTTTGTTTTCTTGCAAAAAAAAAGAAACAGCTGAGGCTAGGTAATTTGTAAAGAAAGGTTTATTTAGCTCACCATTTTGGAGGCGTGAAGTCTAAGATGATAAGGTGGCCCCAACATTTTGGTCTCTGGTGAGGCCTCCCTTTGACTAGGTTGCAACATGGCAGACATCATGATGGCAGGATACATAGAAGAAGAAACATCACATAAAGGCAGGAAGCCAGAAAGTGACAGGGGTAAGTCTTAATCTCCTACAGCAACCCTCTTACAAGAACTGACCAAGGTCCCATAAGAAATACATTAACTCTTTCCAAGAGAAGTTGCCCACAATAACCTGATTAACTTTCACTAAGATTCCACCATCTCTTAATCCACCACTTTGAGGACCAAGCTTCCAACACTTGGGCCCTTGGGAGCATGAACCACATCCAAGCCATAACAGAGGGGAAAGCATTGAACTCTAAAATTGGTTTAAAGCAGTGGTTCTCAACGGTGGCTGCACATTAGATTCACCTGGGACACTTATAAAACAATTCCATTGATTAGCCTGTACCCTGGAAGCAAACAAACCAAAATCTCTGGCGTAAGACCCAAGCGTACTTTTTTTAAGACTCCCCAGGTGATTTCAATATATGGCCAAGATTAAGAACCTTTGGCTCAAAAATTTAAATTTGTCATCACAATTATACAGGGTACCACCTTCATGCCCTCCCCACTATAATGAAGAGTACAGAATCATACTTGATCCTTCACATAAAATTTCCAGAATGAAATTGGGATCTCAGGTAAGACATTTTCTAAGTGGAAAAATAAGGCTCCTATGCAGGAGTTCCCTGGGAAAATAATAGAGGTTTTCCATACTGATTTTTATAGTGCTGTTTATTTGGATCACAAAGGGAGTTAGAATAGGACAACACTCGACATTATTAAGCTCCTGTGGCATGCGCCTCTTGCCAATACATCCAACTACCAAAACAAAAAGACACAGGAAGAATATTTTGTTAAAACTCCATGGTGCTATAATTATTCCACGTTTGGGTTTTAACACCTGAATCCTGGCTCTTATATAATAGTAATAATAGTAATAAATGTCACCCAGACAGTGGGGCTTTCTACCACATTTCAATTCCATTTTCAGGGAGTGTCTACAAGGATAAAAGCTTTCTCTCTGGGGGAGACTTGCAGAAAGATAAAATTTTGGGTCCGTCACTGCATCTATCCATCAGTCTGTCATTGGGTTGTAAGGTACTAATTTATCACTCCATTATTCTTTCCTTTTCCTGCAGACAGAGTTGCTACTGAGGTTCTCAGTGTGGTCTTTTAGACAGAAATAAAACTATCCATTTCTGAGTAAAGGGTTTTATTGTATTCTCTTGATGAGACTGAGAAGTTTGGGATTCTAGCCCGTAGGAGAGAAAGACTGGCAGCGCCAAAAACATTAGTTTGCACCTGTAGGAAGGGTTTATATTCATCCTGCCAAACAGACATGACCTTGCACTTATCCTTCCAGCTTTATGACTTTATTACTAACTCTAGCCCACTGAAGAAGCATCCCATTCTCAGACCACTTGCCATAAAGGTCATCTTCTCATGTTTAATTTGTGTGTACTGCAGGTGGGTGTGAGCAATGCTCATGGTGGTTATGAAGATGAGTTCTCGATCAGGCAGGCGTTGTGTTAGACTGCTAGGCATGTCATAAAAGAGCTCATGACCTGAGGGGCTTAAATAACAGAAATTGATTGTCTCACAGTTCCAGAGGTAAGAAATCCAGAGAGAGAAGGAGGGAGAGAGAGAAAAACAGAAAGAGAGAGAGAGAGACACAGAGACAGAGGGACAGGGAGACTGAGGATGCTAGTGTCTCTTCTTTTAAAGTCATCAGTCCTACCGGATTTAGGGCCCACCCTGATAGCCTTATTGAACCTTAATTACCTCCCTGAAGGACATATATCCAAACAGAGTTATCTTAAGGATTAAAGCTTCAACATACAAATTTTGTGAGAATATAACTCAGCCCATAACAGGTTCCATCCCAGCTATATTGACACAGGGGAAAGAAACTCCCAACCTGCTAGATATCTGGTATGAGATTGTGTTCTCTAAAATTGAAGAATGAATTTTAGGAGTAATGGATGTTAAGAGCAGAATATATTTATTAGGGGAAAGAAAGCTTCCTTTTTAAGGGATTTTTATAGAGCAAATCCATGAGGTGAGGTGGGTCTCAGGTTGGAAACATGGGAACTCCCAAGGCAGGCATGAAGTGGGATAAAACTATGGTCAACCAATAAGATTACAAGCATAATTGCTCTGGTAAAATCTATTAAATCAGGATCAAATGGGGAAGTGACTCACACAGCAAGCAGAAATGAACACAGTACAGAATAGGGGATTTTCCTGTAGGAGATCGGCTTAGTGACCTTCCTGGCTTTTTCAAGGGGATCAGATACCTGTTTAGAATAACAATCCCTGATGTCCATCCCTAGGGAGGTATGTGGGTACATTTGTTTCATTTTTTGTCTTGAGGTCTGGCTCACAGTGAAAGTGCCTGTCTCGCCCACAGTTGCAAGGTATCTTGTTTTCCACACTGGTCCTTTGAGGGCCTAGCCCAGTCTGACTGCCTACAATATTTCTATCTAATTCAGCTACCTACAAAAATACCATTGAGTGTGTGACTCTGGGAAAGTGATTCAGTCTCTCCGACCTCACATTCTTCATCCTGTCAAATGCAGATAATAATATCAACTCCTAGGATCATTTGGACGATTAAATGAGATGACACTTGTAAAGAGATTACCAGCGTCCCCTATGGAGTAAGCACAGAAGGAAAGAAAAAGGCAGCTTTCATTTAGTTTGGCAACAATAGTTCAGGGAACAGCAGACTCAGAAAAGTGGTGAGGTCAATTAGGTTGTATTTTAAAGGTCACCTATCTCATCATCTGATAATTTCTCTTTGCCCTGATCCACTACAGAAACCCCTCAGACCCAGCCTCTCTCCTCCAGGCTGAACTTGAATTTGACATCTGCTTCATCCATTATCCTGCCAGCAAAGGGCCTATTCTCAATAGGGCACACTGGGCTTTGGAGTCTGTGAGGCCTGAGTTCAAATCTCAGCTCTCTTGCTCACTAGCAATGTGACAGGACACAAGGCACTTATTCTCTCTGTTCAGTGACCTTAGGCCACCATAAATGAAATACTGTAGGCTGACTGGTTTCAAGATCTGGTGTTTATTTCTCACCAATCTGGAAGCTTTGTTACTGGGTTTAGGGTGCTAAGAGTCTCCTGCTGGAGGTGGTTTCTAGGTTCCTTCTGATCAAAAAGTTGGTCAAGACAAGCACAAATGGTAGCAAAGTTTTATGGAAGGTAGCAAAATAAATAGCCTGTGCAGAGCAAGTTTGGGCCAAAGAAAAGTTGGAAAAAAATATACCATACAGTGTGAGGGTGCCCATCCATGTAAGAGAACAGAGGCAAACACTCAATGGCAACTGTCCTTCTTGTAATACCTGGTCCTCAAGCTGATGGCAGATCTAGGGCATCCTGTGAAAAACCTGCTCAAAGTCCATGTGCAGGGATTTGGGAACTGTTCTGAGCATATGTTCTGGGATCTTGTGATTGACAGGTCATGCCTACTTCCCCAGCCAGCTTTGCCACATTCTAATCTCCTGCCACAGTTTGAGATCCAAGTGTCACAGATTTCATTTCTTGGGAGAACCTGCTGGTTTGTAGACAGTCACCTTCATATTATGTTTTCACAAGGTGGAGGAAAAGGAAGTTTTGGTCTCTTCCTTCTCTGGTAAGGACACTGATCCCATCTTCAGGGCCCCACCCTGATAGCCTATTTTCAAGCTAATCACCTCCAAAAGGCCCCCTCCTCCAAATGACATCACAATGGGGTTAGGGATTTATCAGCTGAATTCAGGAGGATACAAACACTCCACACCTCTCTGAGCCTATATTTATCAGGACTCTCAGTTGCAAGTGACAGAGAACCAAATCAGAAATGACAAGGGAATCTGTTGATTTGCAGACCTAAAACTCCAGGTATCTTCTATCTTTTCAGGTGTGACGAGAGCAAAGGCTCAAGTGATAATAGCTGGAACCATTCTCTCTGTTTTCACCTCTCTTATTTGGTGTTGGTTTTATCTCCAGAAGGAAAAAGTGGCCCTTTTTCCCTCTAGGCTTACATTCTGCTGTCTTAGCCCCTCAAGTCCAAAGAAGATAGTGCTTTCCTAAATCTTCAACAGTTTGCACAAGTCTGTCTCTCACTGGTCTTATATGTCAGTCCCTGAATCAATCACAGTAGCCAGAGGCTAGAATTTTCAGATTGGCTTGCTCTAAAGTGAGAACCAAGAAAGCAGCAGTCCCACCTGAGCTCTTGCTGATTACGGGAAGGGTGAGGGGTGTTGGATAAGAAAACAAAGTACAACAAATAAGTATAACAATAAGTACAACAAAGCCTCAGTCCCCACCACAGTGTGTCCACCTCTTAATTTAAAATGGGAAAATGATCACAAAGTTTTCAACACTACTATAAAAACAGAATTAAATAAAAGACACTGGTGCTAAAGTATTGTGCAAGTGTGCATGAGTGTGTGTGTGTGTGCGCGCGCACACACACACACACACACATTCCTGTACTCCAATAGGGTCTGCCCTTGACCTCCCCCTTCCCCCCTACCATGAGAATCACACATCTTCTGACACAGTCTCAATCTCCACGGCAGGTGGAAATGATCCGGGCAATCTGGTTCAGGCATACTGGCCCTCCTGAGGCAAATACAAATTACTGGGACCTCAAGAAGGGTGATTAACTCTTCCAAAGAGACAAATCTAGGGTCTTCCCAGAGGAAGAGAGCAGTGCTCATAAAAGCATTGCTCCTAAAGAGGAAGCCCTTAGGGTCTCAGGAATTCCCCCATTGAAATGCAAATGACCCTAGGATGGGCTTTACCTTAAACACCAGTTAATAGCTCAGCAGTTAGTAAAGCCTCAGGAATTATCTGGCCTGGGACAACTGTGGACCTGGAGGGCAGAGAGAAAAGAAGGCAGATAAGGTGATGGCAGAGAAAGGAGACCACGTCTAAATTGTTTCATTTTTCCTTGGGCCCTGTTTCCACTTGGCCTCAACCAAATGTAGGCTAATAAGCCATTTAAAAGAGTAATTGCAGCTGCAATTTGAAGAACTTAGCGGGGTGGTTGTTAAGACATGAGGCCAGGGTGAAGGAATAAAGGCTTGAAGAATAAACAAACAAATGAGTAACAAACATTTGTCATGTGCCAGGCTCAGGACTAGGTACTTCAAAAGCATGATTTTACATAATTCCAGCTCCTACAGTATGGCCTTGGGCAGATCTCATCACCCCATTTCTTTTTCAGCCAAAACATGTAATACACGGCATGCACCAGTTATGTTTTCACATGTATTAATTCATTTAAGCTTCATAATAGAGCTATAACACATTATTTTCATTTCTATTTTACAAATAAGAACACTGGGACTCAGAAAGGTTAAGTAACTTGCCCAAGATGGCACAGCCAGGAACTGAAGGAGCCAAGACTTAATATAAGGAAAGTCCTCGCTTATAACAAGCTTCTACATTGCCTCCTAACGTTATCGGGGAGCTACCTTATCCGGTAGCTTGCTTCTAAAAAGTGGCTCGCCAACTAAACGTTACTGGGTTTGGGGTTGCTTGCCTCTTCTTCCAGAGTTGGATGACAGGTTCTTCTTGTCTTAAACAAAGACCTGAACAACATAGCAAAAAGCAGTGGCAAAGTTTATTCCAGAAAGTAAAAGTGAAGAGTGGTAGAGAAACTGGCTCTGCGGAGCGAGCTTGAGCCAGTGAAGACAAAAAATGGGTAAAGGCAAAGATAAAAGCACACACTGCATCTGGGAAACACAGCAGGGCTACGGTAACAAAGTCCCCATACCCACCATGTGTCCAGGAAACCCAGAAGATCTTCTATATGAACTGGTCCTGAGAGGTAGTGCTTGGAATCCATAACTCAGGTGGAGGTCAGGTTTAGGCCATCCTATTGAAAACTTGCTTCAGTTCTCGCGAGAAGTTCACGTGCAGGGCTTTGAGAACTGTTCTGCGCATGTGTCCCAGATCTTGTAGTTAACAGATCACACCTACTAAGTGCAGGTAGCTTTTGCCACGTCCTAATCTCCTATCTCACTAATACTGAGCTCAACAAACAATAAATGCTCAATAACATTACTGCTATTTCTCTGTGCCAACAGAAAGATACTGATAATAGAAGAGTATTTTTATCGTTATTACTATCGTAATTGAAAGATTCAACAAAGATTTTCATCTTGGAAAATAAAAATAATAAATGAGAGCTGAACGTGGAGGTGCACACCCATAATCCCAGCTACCTGTAAAGCTGAAGCTGCTACCTGCAAGGCTGAGGATAACAAGTTCAGGGTCAGCCTGGGCAGTATAGGAAGTTCTGTTTTCTAATTTAAAACGGGAGGAGGCCGGAGATGTAGCTCAGTGATCCCTGGGTTCAACCCCAGTACCACAAGAAGCATTTTTATTGTTTAAAACACATAAGTAAAAAGAACCAAGTGTGGTAAACAGCCAGTTACTGAGAGGCTGAGGCAGGAAGATCACAAATTCAAGGCCAACCTGGGCAACTTAGCAAGACTCTATCTCAAAATTTTTATCAATGTATGTTTGTGATACATAATACTTCCATTCACTTTGGAGAATATGTATATCATGATCTTTTTCCCTCCTACTCCATCCCTTCTCCCCTCACTAGATCTCCTTCCTCACATCAAAAGTCTACCAACTTCATTTATTTCATTCTTTAAATTATCCACGTTTGGTTTCTCATATAAGAGAAACCATGTAGTATTTAACCTTCTGTGTCTGATTTATTTTTTTTTTATTTTAAAGAGAGTAGAAAATGAGAAACAAAGAAATAGAACAGTAACAGCATACCAGTATCACAAACATAAACAAAGCAAGAACATTCAAATTGATACAGAGTCTCAACTCTGATTTATATCACTAAATATTATAGTCTCAAGACCCATTCATTTGCCTACAAATGACGCAAATTTATTCTTCTTCCTAGCTGAGTAATAACTTCACTGTGTACACAAACGATATTTTTCTTATTTGTTCATCTATTGATGGGTGTATAGGATGTTTCCATAATTTAGCTATTGTGAATTACACTGCTATAAACATGGATATGCATATGTCATTGTAATATGATTATTTTAATCCTTTCAGGAAGATACCCAGAAGAGGTATAGCTGGGTCAAATAGAATTTTTTTAATGATTTTTTGAGACAGGGTCTCGCCATGTAGTTTAGCCTGGTCTTGAACTCACACTGTAGCCCAAGCTGTCCTCAGAACTCTTGCCAATCCTTCTGCCTCAGCCTCCCAAGTGTTAGGATTATAGATGTATACTATCATGCTCAACTGTCAAGTAGAATTTCTAATTTTAGTTTTTTTGAGGAATCTCCATGCTGATTTCCATAGTGGTTGAACTAGTTTACTTTCTTAGCAAATCCTCACCAGCATTTGTTTTTTGAATTCTTGTTGATAGTCATTCATACTGCAATAAGGTAGAATCTCAGAGTTGCTTTGATTTGTATTTCCCAAATGGCCAAAGACCTAAGCATTTTTTCATGCACTTGTTGGCCATTTGTACTTCTTCTTTTGAGAAATGTTTATTCATTTATTGATTGGACCTTTGGGGTTTTGGTATATAATTATTTTTCATTCCTTATACATTCTAGCTACTAGTCTCCTATCAAAAAAATTTTTTTGAGGCTGACAAAATGAATTTCTCATTCTATAGGTTGTCTCTTTACCCTGTTGGTTTCTTCCTTTGCTATGCAGAAGCTTTTTAATTTTGTATGACCCCCCCTTTGTTGGTTCTTGAAGCTATTTCTTGTGCAATTGGAGTTCTTGTTCAGGAAGTTCTTACCTATGTGTTCCAGTGTTTTTCCTATTTTATTTTCCAGTAGATTCAGTGTTTCTGTTTTAGTACCTAGGTTTTTTGTCCATTCTGATTTGATTTTGGTGCAGAATGAGAGGTATGGGTCTAGATTCATTCTGCATGCGGATAACCAATTTTCTCAGTATCATTTGTTAAAGAGGCTACCTTTTCTCCAGCATTTGCTCTGGATCCTTTTGTCAAAGATCAGATGGCTAAAGTTACTTGGGGTTGCTTCTGGGTCTTCTAATTTATTTCATTGGTCCACATGTCTGTTTTGTGCCAGTGCCATTTTACTTTTATTGCTGTAGCTTTGCAGTATAACTTGAAACTCAGGACTGTAATGTCTCTTGCTTTGCTCTTTTCGCTTAGGACTGCTTTTTCTATTCTGATTCTCATTAAGTTCCATGTAAAGTTTAGGGTTGTTTTTTTCTAGTCCTGTGAAGAATGTTGGTATTTTGATTGCAACTGCATTAAATCTGTGTATCACTTTTAGTAATATGGCAATTTTGACAATATTGATTCTTTTTATCCAGAAATAGTTGATGTCTTCCTGTTTTCTGATAGCCTCTTCAATCACTTTCATCACCATTTCCATGACAGAGTCATTCATCTCCTTCGTTAGGTTGATTCCTAGGTATTTAATTTGGAGGAGAGCCCCCATGTTTGGGATTGTTTTCCTGATTTCCTTCTCAGTAGATTTAAAAATAATAAGAAGAAGGACCCAGGTACAGTGGCATATAGCTGTGTTCTCAACACTCTGGGAGGCTAAAGCAAAAAAACTGTAAGTTTGAACCCAACCTGAGTAACTTAGAGACTTAATGAGACTGTATCTCAAAATAGAAAATAAAAAGGAGTTCGGGATGTAGCTCAGTGTGAGGCTCGGGGTTTAATAGTGTATAATGAATAATAGGTTCCCCGGAAAGAGGGCTTCTGGCACACAGGGAGCCATGGGTGGGGAGTGCCAGTCTTCCAGCTGGCTAGCTTCCTGCCTGGTGGCTCCCGGAGACTGGGCC
>NW_004955442.1:2350154-2355031 GCF_000276665.1 Chinchilla lanigera
TTGGGTAACAAAGGTATTTAAAAGCAACCAACAGAATTTAGAACTTACACTAACACATTTAAGCAGAAACTAATATTTATTGAAATGGTACTGCGAAGGTCACAAAAATGAAATGGATGGGGCCGGGGGAGAAACTCATCAACATCTTCCAGATTTGATGATGGCCTCAATCACTTCCCCCCACTGTGTATCTCAGCTCAAGACTCATATTCCCAGAAAAGAAAGCTAGAATTGGCCATCTTGGGCTGTGGACCCAGCTCTGCACTTCTATGGTTAGACACCCCATCAGAGCTGTGTAGCACAGGTAAGGGGCAGTTGCCAAAGGAAGTAACACTGAGCAAACAATAATAATCACCGATGACAATATAGCCACTCCATGGTACCAGGACCTCCTGTAGGACTGACAGACATAGTGGAAAGAGACTCCTCACCTAGGCTTTAAGATGTATCAGTGGAAGAGCTTCTAGCCAAGCTCAGAGGGCTCCAGCCACAGTGATAATATTATGCTCAGTCCAGAGTTTGAAGTGGCTCCAACCCTTCTTGAAATTCAAGCCCACAGGTGGAGAAGGACCTTCAAGGTACATAAGCAGCTTCCCAAGGTACAACATCCAAAAGGAAATGCTAACTAGATTTATGGGGCACATCACTGATGAACCCAGTGACCATGTGTCGGAATTCAGTATGCCGACAAGGAAGCAAATGGCACTGAAAGTTCTCTATTCACTACAAGGACTCTAAACTTGATTTACGTGTGAGTCCAAAGAGCTCCCAGGGGCACCTGGGATGAGAATTCTAAACTACATCTTCTGACTTTCCTGCTCACCTCCTTCCTCCTCTGTTTCTGAAAGAATTCACAATGCAGTATGACCTTGAGGGTGGCATCATTCTTGTCACTTTGTGCTTAGAGCCTGGACAGAGACACACCCAGGGAGTGAACCCACATCCAGGACTATTGCCTGTGTAATGGGACACCTTCAGTGCTGGACATTACCCAAACACTTTGGAAGCAGATATCATATCTCTTTTCCCATGAGAGTTGTCTCAAAACATAATTGGGCATTTATTAATGTTTATTTTCCTAACAGTTACTGATGATAAGAGACACACTCTCTGCTAAGCATTATGGTTTCAAAAATATATGAGCTGTAGCTCCTGCCCTTAAGGCTCTCACCACCTAGTGAAGACTGAGAATAATAGAAAGTATACTAAGAGTTAAAGGACCTAGATTCTTACTGCAACCAAATCACTTTGCAGTCTCATCAAACGAGTATATCCTGTACCTCTCTGATTCTGGTTTTCTTGCAGGCCTGCATCATACTCAAAGGCCATTAGGAAGCTAAACCAATCTAGAGCACATAGTTGTGCAAGGTCCTGCACTCTACAAAGTCAGTGTGATTTTCACACTCGTGTTAACTAGCATAGATTTCTCAAGTGTCAATTACTTGCAAGCTCATGACAAAGACAAGGTCAGCATCCACTGTGACACTCCAGACTGCCAATAAAGGGCACTGCTACTCTAATCAAGTAAGTCAATGAGAACATCCATTATTATAATAAAAAAGGAAAAGGAGATTTGGGGTTTGGTGATACAGTAGCTTCGTGCTGACATCAGGGACACAGTATTTATAGGCCCGTTGTACCCCAACCCCACATCCACACTGTGGGCTTCATGGAGGACAGCTTCATTCCTGATATAATATGACCCACTGGGGCTTTTTAACTCCAGTGCAAGGAAAGCTAAACGGGATTTCCTCAACAAGTCCCTCCTAGCATCTCATTGGCCCAGCTTGCCATGAGTCCACCCACCCCTAAACCAATCGCTGGTAAGAAGGATGGACTTGCTACGATTGGCTTGGATAAATCAACTGACGTGAGCCTGAGGTCTGCATCCTCTCCTCAAGTACTTTATATTTTAAAGCTGAGAACAAGCCTGGGTGTGGTGGCGCATGTCTATAGTCCCAGCACTGGGGAGGCTGAGGCAGAAGAATTGCATTGAGTTGAGACCTTGTCTCAAAAAAAAAAAAAAAAAAGAATAAATAAATAAATATGAAAGATGAAGGCATCTTCCCAAGAGGATGCTTGGAAGGGTAGATTTTTTTCTTTTTAACTTGTCTTATCTATACCTGCCCTTCTCTTGTCCTGTCTATACCAGCCCTCCTCAATTGATCCCTGTATTTAATCCAACCAGAAAAAGCAAATTTGGACATGTACTTCAAACTGAGGAGATTGCTTCATGGGGAGATGATGTGGCTTGTTGAACATCTTCACTAGGGAGGGAAGGAACTGCGTTCAGAGTGGCAGTGACTGCAGTCACTGCCGATGTGATATCGCTTCATCTCCACCATAGCTAGGTTGCTAGTGGGATGCACGTTATCCTCACTGTAGAAGTTCAGAGGTTTGGAAATATATTCAAGGTCACAGAGCTAATGGTAGCATTGGGAACAGAGGCCACATGTGTCTGATTCCACACCTAAATTATTTCCAGGCTGTCACAATGGTTTCTAATGACATGTAGAGAACTTCCTTCTTTGTTTCCTTCCCCATTTTTGTAATAGTTATAATAATAACAGTAAGTACCATTTACTGAACACTCACTATGTGCCAGACATTGTACAGAGTGTTTAAAGCATGCCCACAACACAAGCTGGGGGTTTAGCTCAGTGGGAGAGTACTTGCTTACTGTACCACAGTCCCTGGGTTCAATTCCCAACACCACACAAAAACAAAAAACTTGAGAGCCACAAAATGCATAAGATATATGGAACTAACTTAAAAATAAATATACTAGAGGCTGATGGGGAAAAAAAAGCTTTTTTACAGGTCATTTAAAACAAAATCATGGTTTAAAAAAGGGGCTGGGGATTTAGCTCAGCGGCACAGTGCTTGCCTGGCAAGCGCAAGGTCATGAGTTCAATTCTCGGTACCAGAAAAAAGCCAAAAAAAAAAAAAAAAAAAATCATGGTTTAAAGGCCATTTTTAAAGGTCTGGCAACATAAACTGAACACTACATTCATAAATAGGATAACTAAACATCATAAGGATATTTTTCCCAAATTAATCCTTGTGTTTAATCCAGTTCTAATAAAAATTCCAGAAGAATTTTTGAGGAATTTAACAAGCTGATACTAAAATTTATACAGAAAAATAAAAAGGTATGAATATCTAAGGTAATTTTGAAAAATGGGAGTAGAGGAAGAATTCATTTTCTAAATATCATGACATATTGCTAAACTATAGAAATGTTTGAGTGTAGTACAGTCTTAGGAACAGGCAAACATTAGATCAATGAAGCAAAAAAGAATTCCAGAAACATCACACAAACTTAGGGCACTTGGTATTATAACCCAACTGGGAAAAGTTACTTAATTTGTAAATGAGGCACGGGGGGGGGGGGCAGATGGTTCGCTGAGAACAAATAAACTGAATTTCCTCCTCTACTAAAGGTTGTGAAAGGTAAATGATAAAAGGTATGGAAGTGAATAAGAAAATGACCTCATGACTTTAGAAATGGGCAAGGTGTTCAGCAAAGATTTAGAAAGAACAGCTGCAACAGGGAAACGTCAAAGCTTTCACTACATTAAGATCATGGTTTCTGCTTTTTAAAAAGGTCACAATCTATATGTTTAACACGTTGGTAGTTCTGAAAAAGATACCCTTAGTGCCCAGGAAAATGGAAAGAATTTTTCAGAAAACCCAATAGAAAAAAAAAATAGGCAAAGTCTGCAAACAGAAAATTAATAGTAGAGGAAATATGAATGGCTAATAAGTACATGAAGAGATACTCAACCTTACCAGTAATCACAGAAAAGCAAATTAAAACAACAATGATATACCACTTTACAGCCATCAGACTGGCAAAAATTACAAAGTCAGAAAACATCAAGTGCTGAGAAATGTAAGCTGAGCAGCTATTCCAAGTTGCAGTCTCTCAGTACTCCAAGCAATTGACTATTCATCTATCCAATAATCCCATGCTGGGATGTGTGCCCCCGAGAATCCCTGAAAAAATCATAATGATACATGCATAAAGGTATACACTATGATTTGTTTGATTTGTGGCAGCAAAAATTACAAAAAGCTTATATGATTGCCACAGTGAGAATGGATGAGCATATTGTGGTTTACGCATACGGGGTGTGATCAAAAAATATGGTGAATACTGAACTGTTTATTACGGCAAAAGGGATACTGCTGTTAATTCCTCTCAAAATAGACTCCTTTGCTTCAACCACATTTATCCAGTTGCTCTTACTACTTTTTGAAGCAGGTCTGGAAGCCCTCACATGAAGGTCTTTAGTTGCATTGTTGTGGCCATCTCCATGTCCTGAATGAATTCAAAACATTAACATAAACATTAACTTTTCATGGTTATTTTGACATTGAGAAAGAGCCAGACGTTGCATGGTGCCGGATCCAGTGAACAAGGTGGATGGGAACACGCTGTAATGCTTACATAAGGCTGACATTCTGCTGGATGGCACTCAGCAGCAGCATTCACTAAATTTTTTATCATACTTCATAAAGACATTTATGCAAGAGGACTTCCAGAACTCTTCCGAAAATTTCAGGAGTGATGAGATAAGTGTGTCCAGATTGAAAGGAAGTGTTCTGAAGAGAATTAATGGCAATGTGCCTTCTACTAAAAGTTTTTAATTTAAATATTCACCACATATTTGACCATACTATGTACATTGACTCCTAGACAGTGGTTAAATTTCAATGATTTATTTATTTTTTTTTATTTTAAAGATAAAAGGAGGGAAACATTAACAGACATACAACATTATACAACATATCACAAGCACAATACAGACAATACAGAGTTACAAACAAAGTGGTAGGGAATTAACAATGGTGGTTGTATTACATATTGATAT